>NW_025814639.1:0-102674 GCF_018902025.1 Drosophila willistoni | reverse complement strand
TCTAACTCCAAAGATACGACTTGAAAATGATTGGAACAATTTGGGATACGACTTGGAAACGAGTTGGAATCAGAAATGATTGGAACATTTTGGAAATTGGAATATCTCCAAAGATAATTTGGAGCGCGTAGAAATACTTTTGAAATGGAATCTAACTCCAAAGATACGTCTTGAAATGTGTGGAAACGCTTTGGAATTGAATCTAACTCCAAAGATACGACTTGGAAACACTTTGGAATTTAAATCTAACTCCAAGGATACGACTTGAAAATGATTGGAACAATTGGATACGACTTGGAAACGATTTGGAATCAGAAAATGATTGGAACAATTTGGAATTGGAATATCTCCAAAGATACGATTGAGCGCGTAGAAATACTTTTGAAATGGAATCTAACTCCAAAGATACGTCTTGAAATGTGTGGAAACGCTTTGGAATTGAATCTAACTCCAAAGATACGACTTGAAACACTTTGGAATTTAAACCTAACTCCAAAAATACGACTTGAAATGAGTGGGAAACGCTTTGGGAATTGAATATCTCCAAAGATACGACTTGAAATGAGTGGAAACGCTTTGGAATTGTAATATCTCCAATTGATACGACTTAGAACGCGTGGAAACACTTTGGAATTTAAATCTAACTCCAAAGATACGACTTGAAAATGATTGGAACAATTGGAATTGGAATATCTCCTAAGATACGACTTGGAGCGCGTAGAAATACTTTGGAAATGGAATCTAACTCCAAAGATACGTCTTGAAATGTGTGGAAACGCTTTGGAATTGGAATCTAACTCCAAAGATACGACTTGGAAACACTTTGGAATTTAAATCTAACTCCAAGGATACGACTTGAAAATGATTGGAACAATTTGGGATACGACTTGGAAACGATTTGGAATCAGAAAATGATTGGAACAATTTGGAATTCGAATATCTCCAAAGATACGATTTGGAGCGCGTAGAAATACTTTTGAAATGGAATCTAACTCCAAAGATACGTCTTGAAATGTGTGGAAACGCTTTGGAATTGGAATCCAAATCCAAAGATACGACTTGGAAACACTTTGGAATTTAAACCTAACTCCAAAAATACGACTTGAAATGAGTGGAAACGCTTTGGAATTGAATATCTCCAAAGATACGACTTGAAATGAGTGGAAACGCTTTGGAATTGTAATATCTCCAATGATACGACTTAGAACGCGTGGAAACACTTTGGAATTTAAATCTAACTCCAAAGATACGACTTGAAAATGATTGGAACAATTTGGAATTGGAATATCTCCTAAGATACGACTTGGAGCGCGTAGAAATACTTTGGAAATGGAATCTAACTCCAAAGATACGTCTTGAAATGTATGGAAACGCTTTGGAATTGGAATCTAACTCCAAAGATACGACTTGGAAACACTTTGGAATTTAAATCTAACTCCAAAGATACGACTTGAAAATGATTGGAACAATTTGGGATACGACTTGGAAACGATTTGGAATCAGTAAATGATTGGAACAATTTGGAATTGGAATATCTCCAAAGATACGATTTGGAGCGCGTAGAAATACTTTTGAAATGGAATCTAACTCCAAAGATACGTCTTGAAATGTGTGGAAACGCTTTGGAATTGGAATCTAACTCCAAAGATACGACTTGGAAACACTTTGGAATTTAAATCTAACTCCAAAGATACGACTTGAAAATGATTGGAACAATTTGGGATACGACTTGGAAACGATTTGGAATCAGAACAAACAAAACCGCGGATATATGTGTGCATGTATGGATATCAATATGTAAAATTTTATGTATGGAAAAATATGTATATATATGTATGTGTATGGATATGTAAAATGTTGGAGTATATATATGTATGTATTTTTTTTTTTTTTAAATATGAAAATATGGAATGGCAATATGCAGAGGTGTGAATGGATCGGATTTCTTTATACAATTTAACAATTTTTTGTTTTTTTTTCCTTTTGATGTGTCTAACTGATATGCCCCAACTTTATAGGGTGTCGCGGGACACAAGAAATGTCTAAGTGTGGCTTTTATAGTTGAGAGGGTGGTTCACTTTCTTTTTTTTTTTGTTTAAAAAATCTTTATTAATTGGTATTGAACATTTTTCTTCTCTTCGTTGGAACCACCTTTCACTTCGCGCACACTTTTCCCAGGAGTGGACTGTATTTGCACAAAAACTTTTATTTTTGGATTTAATGTAGCACTGGATAAATTTTGTAATTTTTTGTCACATTCACACACTCTGCTTGCATATATATATATATGTATATAGGAGATCACTTTTAATTTTCGTAGGTTTTTTTTTTCAATGCATACATACATATGTGTTAATATTTTTTTTTTGGAAATTGCGAAAAAATATATATTGGAAATAGGCAAATAAATATGGCGCCTTATATACGTGGCCAATATATGCCAAAGTGCGAGAAAAAAATCTTGAAGTGGGCGAACAAATATGGCGCCTTATGTACTGGACACATATATATGTATGAAAAAAATTGGGGACCAAAATTTTTTCCCCTTTGAGGAAAATTTGCGCGAAAGTAATTTTGCTTTGATTAGGATTGAACTTCCTAAATAGGCAGCTAAATGAATTTCTCCTTCGAATTTCTTCCTTCAATAAATTTGGGGTAATGCAGCAATCTCACTATGTGTTCTGTTTATTCACTTATAAGTTTTTACACTAAACCAGGGCCCGGCACAAAGAGAGCGCTAAAAAAGTTTAGTTGTATGTGTGCACTTGCTTGTGTGCGTATGTTGCTTTACACTGCGCAAAAATTAAACTTCATCAAATTCTGTCTCAAATCAAGAAAACGAGTGCAGCAAATAATCTTATGCAAGAAAAAGATAGAGAAACAAAGCAGCGATCAATTTTTTTATGTGTGTTCTCTCAACAAAGTGACATAGATCTGCTTGCGTCGAAATGCTGAGGGAAACTAAAACCCACCCTCTCGCTCAAGATAATTTTGTGTGAGGACTTCGGCAGCCGTTCGGTTACACGCATACGAGGTGCCGAACAAGTTCGTCCCCCGGGGGATATGAGTGCCGGGCTCTGCACTATACCTAGCTTAATTAAGAGCAGGGCACCAAGCCCGCTTGGAGAGAAGTGTGGGAAGTCCTTTTGTGGGGAGAGCGATGGGCATCATCGGGAGAGCGGCGCGAGGTGAAAGCTCCCGCCTCCCTTAACCCTTGTGTTGCCCGTTTGGGCTTAAACATGAATGAATTTCAACAGCTTCTGTCTATTTCAACAGCTTCTGTCTATTTCAACAGCTTCCATACCGTCTCTTTCAACGGGTTTCCATCTGGCAATCTTCTAATGCTTTCATGTGGATTCTATTGTCTATTGTTCTTTAGATTTTTTAACAAATACCATACTCTTATGCATCACACGCCATGATCAAAACATTTGTTGTGCACTTGTGCTGGCATTATGACACGGCCATTCTGACAAACAACACGTCCTCGTGTAGGTAAAGATATTACCACATATAATCATGTTTTTACAGGTCTTAACTTTATTATCTAAATCAAGTACATTTCATCTCTCTCTTAGACGGATAACATAGACGGATAACCATCGTCTCTCATAGACGGATAACCATTGTTCTCATAGACGGATAACCATACACGGATAACCATTCTGACATTCAGACATCCTCGTTTAATGACCAAATTCAAGTTCAAAGACACCTTTTGTGTTTCATAACATAAACTGAACTTAAGCTTTTATTCTTAACCATAAGATACAGAGTATCTTCTTTTTTTTTTTTGTTTCTCTAACAAAATTCATAAATTCACTTAAATTTTAACGAAAAATTAATCATTGTGCTTGTACTATGCAACTTCAACAAAACAACAAAGTATTTGCTTAACTTTCAAATGAACGTGTTCCAGAAAATGAATGTCCAATATATAAAAAATACAAAAACAAAATAATAAATTTAATTCATCGTCTCACTTGGACGAAACACTCTCAGTCTCAACTCTCTTAGCAGAACATAGTCACCAACATTGAGCCTTACAATCATGGACTTGGTTTTGTCAGAGTGTTGTTTATCATAATCAGCCAAACTCTTCATCGACTTCAAACTGAATTAGTTTATCGCTAATGGAGACAAACTTCTTCAAAGCCATGGTGGAAGCGACTAAAACCCTTTTGGTTTCGGACCGAGTGACTCTTGCGGCGGTTACCAAAATCTGTGGAAGTGGTACCAATGATTTGACCTCTTTTAGGTTTGCTCGTCGTGGCTCTGACGTGGCTTGCTGAAAGGTCGTGCTTGGTGGTGCGGACGTCAGAGCTAATGGACTAGAGAGGGTTTGAAATGCTCGGGAAGGAGGAGTAGTAGGGCTGGTACTCCTCTGGCGCTGACCTGGAGCAGCAATTGAGGATTTGCTCGTGGCCGCAGTATTCTCAGCTTCTTTCTCGTCTTTTGACGGACTCGTGCTCATAACCCCAGAGAATGGCGGTTATAAAGTTGTAAGCTGGTTTGGCACGGCTTGAATATTAGCGAAAAAACAGAATGGAACTTTTGGGAAAAACTGGAACACTACCAAACCACTCAAAAACGGATTTGAAACGCCTTGAAATAGGTTTAAAAATCCAGAAAACGAGCTGGTACGTTTGGAATACTTGGAATACCTTGGAATACCTTGGAACTCAAATATATGACCAAAGATACGATTGGGACACTTGGAATACCTCAAGTGTATAACCAAAGATACGACTTGGAAACGAGTGGAAACACTTTGGAATTGATTATCTCCAAAGATACGTCTTGGAGCACGTAGATACACTTTGGAATTGAAATCTAACTCCAAAAATACGACTTGAAATGAGTGGAAACGCTTTGGAATTGAATATCTCCAAAGATACGACTTGAAATGAGTGGAAACGCTTTGGAATTGTAATATCTCCAATGATACGACTTAGAACGCGTGGAAACACTTTGGAATTTAAATCTGACTCCAAAGATACGACTTGAAAATGATTGGAACAATTTGGAATTGGAATATCTCCTAAGATACGACTTGGAGCGCGTAGAAATACTTTGGAAATGGAATCTAACTCCAAAGATACGTCTTGAAATGTATGGAAACGCTTTGGAATTGGAATCTAACTCCAAAGATACGACTTGGAAACACTTTGGAATTTAATCTAACTCCAAAGATACGACTTGAAAATGATTGGAACAATTTGGGATACGACTTGGAAACGATTTGGAATCAGAACAAACAAAACCGCGGAACACAAAAATTAAAAATTTAATAATTAAATATTATTTGATTTTCCCTCAACGTGACCTTTCAACATATATACCCCACAAGTTCCTGCCAACCTAGGGTATACAGCACAGCTACTTATGGTCGTTTGCTTTGTGCCGGTCTTTGGCACATGAGCTTGCAGCTGTGCTGGTATATTGCAGTTAAGCGGGACTTATGTATGCACGTATGTATATAGGCTGCAGGGGGTAGCAATATTTTGTTCGCAGTAATGAAAAAATATATTTGTGTGCGAAAAAATTAAGAATTTTTGTAAAAAAAAATGTGTGTATGTATGGATATCAATATGTAAAATTTTATGTATGGAAAAATATGTATATATGTATGAGTATGGATATGTAAAATGTTGGAATATATATAAGTATGTATTTTTTTTTTTTTTTAAATATGAAAATATGGAATGGCAATATGCAGAGGTGTGAATGGATCGGATTTCTTTATACAATTTAACAATTTTTTGTTTTTTTTTTCCTTTTGATGTGTCTAACTGATATGCCCAACTTTATAGGGTGTCGCGGGACACAAGAAATGTCTAAGTGTGGCTTTTATAGTTGAGAGGGTGGTTCACTTTCTTTTTTTTTGTTTAAAAAATTTTTATTAATTGGTATTGAACATTTTTCTTCTCTTCGTTGGAACCACCTTTCACTTCGCGCACACTTTTCCCAGGAGTGGACTTTTACAAAAAACTTTTATTTTTGGATTTAATATAGCACTGGATAAATTTTGTAATTTTTTGTCACATTCACAAACTCTGCTTGCATATATATATATATGTATATAGGAGATCACTTTAATTTTCGTAGGTTTTTTTTTTCAATGCATACATACATATGTGTTAATATTTTTTTTTTGGAAATTGCGAAAAAATATATATTGGAAATAGGCAAAAAAATATGGCGCCTTATATAAATTAAACACTTCCTTCACTCACGGGTTAAAAAAATGAATTTTTATTTATAAAGTCACTTTCATTACAATACAATATGTTAATATTATAACTGAAAGATGCTGACTTTGGTGAGCGAATTCGGCGGAGTTTAAGCGAAGTTACCGGTTGGTTTGTACTTAGGCTCAAGACTGATTTGCTATGGTTCAATTATGTTGGATGAAGGCTTGGGTAATCGACGTCGTCGCAGGCGGCGGCGTTGGCTGAGTCCAATAGTCCACTTTAAGTGCGTGGGACCATTCTTTGTTTACACAAGTGTTCAGGACCATTCTTTGTTTATTGCCGAAATTTGTGGCGTGATTCTGCGTATGCACCGAACCCGACACCATTCTTCTAGGGCCTGGGAAAATGGGGTGCAGGCTTATTGTTTATCCTAGCGATCGGACTGTTACTTGAGATTGGCGATCATGCGACAAATGGGCATGTGACGATTGAGTGGGGTTGACCAATGGGTATTGCATGTGATGATGAAATAGGGTCGGCCAATGGGCATGCGGTTAATGGGCATGTATTGACGGACTTGGGTTTATGGCTTCTATGTTATGGTATGAGTTGTGATAGAAGTGCTTAACTCCTCCCCTTTAAGTGCGGACGTCCTCGGTCGCAACAACATATTGGACAGGCCCGATTGAGACTTCCATTGGTGGACCATGGTTGCCTGTTCCGTGGCTGCAGTATTTTTTAATGATGCAATATGTTATCATCGCAGCTGCTAGAAGAGTTAGAATAATCCAGTTTGACGAAGACATAATCAAGTTGTTTCTTTGGATACGCTCCAGATTATTAGTATTATTGATGTGTAACTCCTTGATCATTTCCAGCGATAGCTTTTCACCTCTCTGCTGCTTATTTGATAGTAACTGTAACAGCGGTGGTTGAACCTCGGCTTCAAAGCGTGTCTTCACAATATACCAGGAGTCTTCTATAATGACTGTCGCGTTTTCCGCTTGGATTATGAAGGTGCCTTCTAGGGTGATGTTTTCTCCATTGATGCTGATGTCTCCTTGGAATTGGTTCAGCAGCAAGGTACCGGGTATTATTTCCGAATGAGATTTTACGTGCTGATTGTTGATGACCTTACATTGGGGATTCCTTCTTTGCAAGTAGGCTCCTATACATTTACTGTTTTCTAAATTAGTCAGATCTTCCAGTTTACAAATTGTCTTACCATTATGAATTTTACAATTACTCTTATTGGTTAACCCGAAATATTTCTTGTTACATTTCATGATGTTTTCATAGTCTATTTCTTCTATAAATTTTTGATATTTAATTGGTATTGCTAGGATTTGTTTACAAATTTCATTAATTACTCTGGGAAGGCTAACAATATAAAGGAGTGATTTACCATCTGAGGCTACACTGACCTCAGCAAACTCTATTAATTCTTCAATGTTTATAAATGTTAAACTTTCTTCTTTAATTGTTTCGATGAAATCTATTTCGGTAGAGGATAATATTAGTGAATTTACTGTATTGGCCTTGGCCCAATCGATTGCATAGATAATATTTGTTATTTCTTCTCTTAGAAGACTCAATTTAAATTTGGTTATTTCAATTTCTTTTGACTTATTGTTAGATTCGGGTTTACCTCTAATTAATATGGTATTAGTTATTTTAATTAAATCATTTATCTTATTTTCTATTAGATTATTAATTAAGACCTGCCGATTATTGTTTACCAATTGTTCATTGATCTTATTTACCACAATCATATGATCTTCGTGATCAGGTGTGCCCGCTAACCATTTCCACGCCGTGCCAAGTATATCAAGCGATCTTTTGTTTCTAAACTGCATCGGCTGAAGCCTCCTCAGTTCATTCTGTATCCGCGTTATCTCATAGGCCAAAAAAGGCTGATACGGACTTAGGTTTGTCGAATTTTTGACGACTTCTTTTAAAACGGATATGGACATTTGATATTTTTCTAGTTCGATGACATGGACGATTTTAAAGGTTCCATTCTGGCGAGCGGCTAACCCGGTTTCCAACATGACCACTCTTGACTTAGTGTAGTCTAATATGGTTGTGTGACCCCAGCAAAGTGGTAACATAAGCAATCTGTCGGAAGAGGATGTTTATCAATATTTCAAGTGGTTTTTATAAACTATCCTGCCTGACCTGGTTTTAATTTTGGTATTAAGATCTTCGGCTACTATTTCTTTTTTGTATCTAGACGTTAGTTTCGAACCTAATCGTTTATTAATCCTAACGTAGATGGTTTCACCTGGATCGTAAATTTTTATGGGTTTTTTTGTTTTGTTATGGTACCCTAGGTCTTTGTTTTGTTTCTTTAAGATGTTTTCCGAAATCTTTTCCCTTTCGAGTGCTAATTTTTCTGGTGTATGGATTAAATTTGTTGCGAAAAATGCTTCTATTGGCTTTTTATTGGTTGTACTGTGGATTGTTTTATTGTATTCATCTACAGCCTTGAATATTAAATCCTCAAATTCCATTTCGGGGTGCTCTAACTTCAAGCATCTCATTATTTCCGTATATGTGGAATGGAATCTTTCTATTTGGCCGTTGCTGGATGAAGTATAAGGTGGGGTAGTGTGGACTTGTATCCCTAACTGATTATTTAAAAGAAATTTTATTGATGCAGAATTTAAAGCTTTTTCGTTATCCATTACCACGGTTTTCGTCATACCGAAGGCTATCAATAACTCACGTAAGGGCACATTAAGATGTTCTGCTGCTTTTGAGTTTACAAGTTTAACTTGCGCATACTTAGAAAATTTGTCTATGGCTGTTAGAATGATCTTATTTTGGGTGGAATATAAATCTATATGAATTATTTCGCCTGGATATGTCGGAATAGGGGTTGGTTGTATTTCTTGATTCGGAGGGTGTCTTTGATACTTCGAGAGTTTACATGTTTGGCAAGAGTTTACTATTGCTTCTACTTTTTTCTTCATACCTGGGAAAAAATACTCAGATAAAATTTGCTTTTTATTTTCGATGGAATTTCTATGTGCTCTAAGGTGTTCTTTAATTATGATTTCTTGTTCTTGGGTCTGATCATGGACATCTACAGTTTGAATTTGGGTGAATCTTGCCTTGTAATTCCTAAAATGCTCCGGAAAAATTTGTTGAATTTTACCCATGATACTTTCAGAAGTGAAAATACCATTTACTATTCTCGGATCCATCTTTTCTTTTAGAATAGTTACAAGATCGTTTTCAGAATAATTACTTCTCACTATTGTATGTCTGTGGTATGTGGGGAATGGTATTTCGAAAGTGGTGGATTCGTTATCACCAGTGAGGATAAACAATTGGTTTTTAAAGACATTGATGGGTACTTCCATTGCTGGAATGAGTTCATGCCCTGAGCTTTCATCACTGTGGACTGTAGCTGACGTACTACTAGCATTTATGTTAGTAGGGTTCCTAGAGAGTGCGTCTGCTACGACATTTGAGCTACCCGGTTTATATTTCAACTCGTAGTTGTATTCCTCCAGGTAACTTTTCCATTTCTTCAGCTTTATGTTGTTATTTTTTGGGCTGAGAGCATAAGTGAGAGTCTGGTGGTCGGTGTAAATGATCACCTTGGACTTGCCGTATACATACATTCTTAGCTTATCCAATGCCCATACTATTGCTAGCATTTCTCTTTCATTTGTGGCATAGTTTTCTTCAGCTTTGGATAACGCACGGGAAAGAAATGTAATGGGTCTCCCATTCTGTTCTAGAGAAGCTCCTAGTGCGATGTTTGAGGCATCGGTGGTTAGATGGAACTCTTGTCTAAAGTCAGGGTATGCTAGCATAACGTCTTGTGACACTAATGCATTTTTCACTTTCTCAAAGGCATCGGTTTCGGCTTCACCGAATCGGATTTCGATCTTACTTGAGACATTTTTCTTGGCTCTGCCATGTTCTCCTCTCAGTAACGCAGTCAAGGGTCTAGCTAATTTAGCAAAATCTTTGATAAATCTTCTGTAATAACTAGCTAATCCCAGGAAGGACCTTAGTTGTTTTAGGTTCTTTGGTATAGGGAACTTTTTAATGGCTTGGATTTTCTCTGGATTGGTTTTAACTCCTTCCCTTGAAATCACTACGCCTAGGAAGTCAACGCTATGTCTTAGGAATTTGCATTTATCAACTTGGACTTTCATATTTGCCTTGGACAAGGTAGAAAATACCAAAGCTAGATGTCGGAAATGCTCTTCCTCCGATTTACTGAATATTATTATGTCGTCGATGTAGACGTAACAGATCTTTCCAATGAGATCTCTCAAAATATCATCGAGAGCTCTTTGGAATATTGAGAGGGAATTCTTTAGGCCGAAGGGGAGTCTCGTGAACTCGTATTTCCCTCCATTCACGGCGAATGCCGTTTTTTCAATATCAGATTCCTTAAGGGAAATCTGATGAAATCCGCTCTTTAGATCAAGAACAGAGAAATACTTATTGTTGCCCAACTGCGCAACCATTTCTCCGATTTCGGGGATAGGATACCTATCCGAAACTGTAACTGCATTGAGCTTTCTATAATCTATGACCATCCTATATTGCTTATTCCCAAGGCTGTCACTCTTTTTAGGGACTATCCACACAGGGGAATTATAGGGCGACCGTGAGGGTCGTATTATACCATCTCGTAATAATTCTTGTAGCTGGTCTTCTACTACTTCTCTTAGAGAGGCTGGATATGGGTAATGCTTGGTGTAGACTGGAGTGTCTGTTGTCGTTCGGATTTCTCCTTGAACATTAGTAGCATAAGTCAATTTTTTATTTGGGTCCGCGAATAGCGATTTGTACTCCTCTTGGAGCGCCTTTAATCCTAATTTCTGCTGATTAGTGAGCTCATCTGATTTGAGGGTATGGACCTGATGGGCTCGCATCTGCTTCACTTTAACAACATGAGAGTTGTTGACGTATAGTAGATCTTTCCCTACATCAATGATAGCGTTTAACTCTCTTAGTGAGTCATTACCTAGAATTCCGTGGAACGGATTCAGATTAGGTAATAGGAAGAATGTTATTGGTTTATTGGGTTCGTTAAATAAACCCAAATGGATATGACTGGTTATTAAAATGCGACCGCTTACGGTGTTCGCGTAAAACTTGTGTTCATTCGTTTTGATATTTTTTGCTATTTCTGGTTGGACATAGTTCTTGTTTGAGCCGGTATCTATTAGAAAATTGTATGAGGTTCCGTCTTTGTCCCGGACAACAAAGTACGGCAAAGAGGAACACTTTAACCTAAAAAATTAACGGTGTCCTCGATTTGTGGTTGTTGAGGCTCCTGCGATTGTGGTCTGGTTTCCTCTTTGTTCTGTGGGACTAACTCTGAGTTGTCTCCTTGTGAGGTAAAATATTGCTCCTGCTGTTGATATTGTTGAACCTCAGAATATGGGACTGATTCAAAAGGGTCTTCTTGGCCCTGATAAGCAGCCTGATAATCGGACATATCGGAGTAATGCTCTTCTTGAGGCGGTATGGTGATATATTGTTCACCTGACGGACCGGTTTCGATATGGAATTGCCTCTGCACTTTATTGGGAAAATTTACGGTGGACTGGTTGACTCTCTTGGGAGCAAATTGTTGTGGTAAATTAACATTCGGTTTATTCATGTAGTTAACTTTTTTGGTTAAAATAGAGCCGTCGACATCCATTGGAGTTGGTGCCGGCTGAGGTTTCGGGGCAAATGGCCTCGGTGGTGCGTTGAAAAATACGGGGTTATTAGATTGAGGGAATCTATTTTGTGGAATGAACACGTTTTGCATGGGTTTCTGATTATAAAAGTTGTTGTTGTTGTAAGGTTTGGGTGGAATTGCTGGTATGAACGATCGTTGAGGTTGCACGTTAATTTTAGCATACTGTTGGGGTTTTGGTCCTACAGGTGGACGAATGTCACGATGGCCGATAATGTTTCTAGCCCTCTTATTATCCAACATATTGCACAATTGCAATGCATGCCTCAGATCTTTGGGTTCAGCTAAGCTCATTCTGTCTGAGAGATCTCCGTTCAGACCTCTGATGAAGGTATCTAGAGCCCTATCTCTGACCTGTTTAGCCATGGCTTCCATAGTCTCGGGAGAATAACCCATCGCTTCGATTTGTTCTAGTATTAGAGACATCTGTTGGTGAACTGCGAAGTAGAAGTCATGAATGGAGGTGCCCTTCTGGGTCATGGTAAACAGCTGATATTCTAAAGTGCTTATATCTCGTCTGTCCGTGTACTCAGTTAACAAACACTGCGAGATTGCGCCCCAATGTAATGCGGTGCGATAGACTTTCAACAATGTATTGGCATGGCCTGTAATTTTTCCTCGAATGGTCATAAGAATTGCATAGTATTTGGGTGTTCCCTGAATGGGGGCATAAAATTCCATCAATTTTGTGGCGGTAGTAAACCATGTTGAGAAATCCTCACGGCTACCTGAGAATTTGTCAAGATTCTTTACGATGTCTGGCACTTTATCTAGTTCATGCCAATCATCCTGAACGCCAGCTGTCTGGTCCCTAAAGGGTATATGTCCTGACTGAGAATGATTTAATTGTTTCACTATTTCCTGTAACTGAGACGACAAAATTGTCTGGATAGCTACATCTAGTCCCTGAATTGACAGTGCTTCGATTCTATTTGCGGTTGATGCACTTGAGGTGGATGCTGTCTGGGAATCAGAACCTGCTGCATGAATACCACCCTGCTGAAGGACTGCGGCTTTAACCCAGTTGTCTTTAGTCATTTTGGAAATGGATTGTTTTTTTAATTAGGGTTAATTCAAGGTGTTACGGTATCGCGAATACGAAAAATATAATCCGCGAAAATTTAATTTTTTGTTTATATTGATAAAAATTAATTTGAGGTGTTACGGTATCGCGAATACGAAAAATATAGTCCGCGAAAATTAAATTTTTTGCTTATATTGATAAAAATATAGCGGTATGTCCGCTAATCTTGGATTGATAGAAATATAGCGGTATGTCCGCTAATCTTGGATGGAAATGGCTTGTGGTATTATACAAAATTTTCAATATTATGTGGTTATCTTTTATAAAAATATTTTTTCCAAAATTTCAAAATTATTTTCTCTACTTTTTTTTTTAATATTACTTATTAATTTTTTTCTTAACTTTTCATTATTTTCTTTTTCTTTTTTGAATATTACTTATTATTATTTTCTTTCTTAATTTTTCATTATTTTCTTTTTCTTTTTCGAGTGGGGAAAAAATTTAATTAAGGATTTTATATAAAAAAATTTTTTTAGCTTCTTGATATTGATTCACAAAATTTTTTTCACCCACTGTGTTTTCACAATAAAAATTTTATTTCGGTTTTCTTTTCCTTAAGTTTATTTTACTTAACTTACGTTAATGCTATCATCCTCGGTGCTTTTTACTGATCGGTTTGTAGGAGGTCTCGCTTTTCCAACGTCGAAGGTACTAACGCTCCTGGGCAAACACTTTTGGGTTTTCAGTTTTCCTCCGAACTAGTCTTAGAGGAATTCGCAGCGATTAAAATGACCCTGTCTGATTCGTGGTATAGTTCGATATAGTGTTTTTGTTTCACTGACTCTAAAGGCCTTTAACGCGTTTTTTGGTCACGAATCACTGGTATCTTTCACTAACTCACGATCACGTTGTATTTAGCAGGGTCCCTGCTCGGGCGCCAATTAAACACTTCCTTCACTCACGGGTTAAAAAAATGAATTTTTATTTATAAAGTCACTTTTATTACAATACAATATGTTAATATTATAACTGAAAGATGCTGACTTTGGTGAGCGAATTCGGCGGAGTTTAAGCGAAGTTACCGGTTGGTTTGTACTTAGGCTCAAGACTGATTTGCTATGGTTCAATTATGTTGGATGAAGGCTTGGGTAAT
The DNA here is from genome assembly GCF_018902025.1 of Drosophila willistoni. Taxonomy (NCBI): domain Eukaryota; kingdom Metazoa; phylum Arthropoda; class Insecta; order Diptera; family Drosophilidae; genus Drosophila; species Drosophila willistoni. Next base: position 88,584 of record NW_025814639.1, on the reverse strand, counting down.
CGACGTCGTCGCAGGCGGCGGCGTTGGCTGAGTCCAATAGTCCACATTAAGTGCGTGGGACCATTCTTTGTTTACACAAATGTTCAGGACCATTCTTTGTTTATTGCCGAAATTTGTGGCGTGATTCTGCGTATGCACCGAACCCGACACCATTCTTCTAGGGCCTGGGAAAATGGGGTGCAGGCTTATTGTTTATCCTAGCGATCGGACTGTTACTTGAGATTGGCGATCATGCGACAAATGGGCATGTGACGATTGAGTGGGGTTGACCAATGGGTATTGCATGTGATGATGAAATAGGGTCGGCCAATGGGCATGCGGTTAATGGGCATGTATTGACGGACTTGGGTTTATGGCTTCTATGTTATGGTATTAGTTGTGATAGAAGTGCTTAACTTATACGTGGCCAATATATGCCAAAGTGCGAGAAAAAAATCTTGAAGTGGGCGAACAAATATGGCGCCTTATGTACTGGACACATATATATGTATGAAAAAAATTGGGGACCAAAATTTTTTCCCCTTTGAGGAAAATTTGCGCGAAAGTAATTTTGCTTTGATTAGGATTGAACTTCCTAAATAGGCAGCTAAATGAATTTCTCCTTCGAATTTCTTCCTTCAATAAATTTGGGTAATGCAGCAATCTCACTATGTGTTCTGTTTATTCACTTATAAGTTTTTACACTAAACCAGGGCCCGGCACAAAGAGAGCGCTAAAAAAGTTTAGTTGTATGTGTGCACTTGCTTGTGTGCGTATGTTGCTTTACACTGCGCAAAATTAAACTTCATCAAATTCTGTCTCAAATCAAGAAAACGAGTGCAGCAAATAATCTTATGCAAGAAAAAGATAGAAAAACAAAGCAGCGATCAATTTTTTTATGTGTGTTCTCTCAACAAAGCGACATAGATCTGCTTGCGTCGAAATGCTGAGGGAAACTAAAAGGACTAAAAGGAAAAGGGCTGAGGACTTCGGCAGCCGTTCGGTTACACGCATACGAGGTGCCGAACAAGTTCGTCCCCCGGGGGATATGAGTGCCGGGCTCTGCACTATACCTAGCTTAATTAAGAGCAGGGCACCAAGCCCCGCTTGGAGAGAAGTGTGGGAAGTCCTTTTGTGGGGAGAGCGATGGGCATCATCGGGAGAGCGGCGCGAGGTGAAAGCTCCCGCCTCCCTTAACCCTTGTGTTGCCCGTTTGGGCTTAAACATGAATGAATTTCAACAGCTTCTGTCTATTTCAACAGCTTCTGTCTATTTCAACAGCTTCTGTCTATTTCAACAGCTTCCATACCGTCTCTTTCAACGGTTTCCATCTGGCAATCTTCTAATGCTTTCATGTGGATTCTATTGTCTATTGTTCTTTAGATTTTTTAACAAATACCATACTCTTATGCATCACACGCCATGATCAAAACATTTGTTTTGCACTTGTGCTGGCATTATGACACGGCCATTCTGACAAACAACACGTCCTCGTGTAGGTAAAGATATTACCACCATATTAATCATGTTTTTACAGGTCTTAACTTTATTATCTAAATCAAGTACATTTCATCTCTCTCTTAGACGGATAACATAGACGGATAACCATCGTCTCTCATAGACGGATAACCATTGTCTCTCATAGACGGATAACCATACACGGATAACCATTCTGACATTCAGACATCCTCGTTTAATGACCAAATATCAAGTTCAAAGACACCTTTTGTGTTTCATAACATAAACTGAACTTAAGCTTTTAATTTAACCATAAGATACAGAGTATCTTCTTTTTTTTTTGTTTCTCTAACAAAATTCATAAATTCACTTAAATTTTAACGAAACAATTATTCATTGTGCTTGTACTATGCAACTTCAACAAAACAACAAAGTATTTGCTTAACTTTCAAATGAACGTGTTCCAGAAAATGAATGTCCAATATATAAAAAATACAAAAACAAAATAATAAATTTAATTCATCTTCTCACTTGGACGAAACACTCTCAGTCTCAACTCTCTTAGCAGAACATAGTCACCAACATTGAGCCTTACAACCATGGACTTGGTTTTGTCAGAGTGTTGTTTATCATAATCAGCCAAACTCTTCATCGACTTCAAACTGAATTAGTTTATCGCTAAGGGAGACAAACTTCTTCAAAGCCATGGTGGAAGCGACTAAAACCCTTTTGGTTTCGGACCGAGTGACTCTTGCGGCGGTTACCAAAATCTGTGGAAGTGGTACCAATGATTTGACCTCTTTTAGGCTTGCTCGTCGTGGCTCTGACGTGGCTTGCTGAAAGGTCGTGGTTGGTGGTGCGGACGTCAGAGCTAATGGACTAGAGAGGGTTTGAAATGCTCGGGAAGGAGGAGTAGTAGGGCTGGTTCTCCTCTGGCGCTGATCTGGAGCAGCAGTGTTCTCAGCTTCTTTCTCGTCTTTTGACGGGCTCGTGCTCATAACCCAAGAGAATGGCGGTTATAAAGTAGTAAGCTGGTTTGGCACGGCTTGAATATTAGCGAAAAAACAGAATGGAACGTTTGGGAAAAACTGGAACACTACCAAACCACTCAAAAAACAAATTTGAAACGCCTTGAAATAGGTTTAAAAATCCAGAAAACGAGCTGGTACGTTTGGAATGACTTGGAACACTGACAAAGAGTCCTAGGAACGGCTTGGAACGCCTTGGAATACGTTGGAATACCTTGAAACTCAAATATATAACCAAAGATACGACTTGGGACACTTGGAATACCTCAAGTGTATAACCAAAGATACAACTTGGAAACGAGTGGAAACACTTTGGAATTGAAATATCTCCAAAGATACGTCTTGGAGCACGTAGATACACTTTGGAATTGAAATCTAACTCCAAAGATACGACTTGAAATGAGTGGAAACGCTTTGGAATTGGATATCTCCAAAGATACGACTTGAAATGAGTGGAAACGCTTTGGAATTGGAATATCTCCAATGATACTACTTGGAACGCATGGAAAATTTGGAATTAAAAACTAACTCCAAAGATACGACTTGAAAATGATTGGAACAATTTGTAATTGGAATATCTCCAAAGATACGACTTGGAGCGCGTAGAAACACTGTGGAAATGGAATCTAACTCCAAAGATACGTCTTGAAATGTGTGGAAACGCTTTGGAATTGGAATCTAACTCCAAAGATACGACTTGGAAACACTTTGGAATTTAAATCTAACTCCAAAGATACGACTTGAAAATGATTGGAACAATTTGGGATACGACTTGGAAACGATTTGGAATCAGAACAAACAAAACCGCGGAACACAAATTTTTAATAATTAAATATTATTTGATTTTCCCTCAACGTGACCTTTCAACATATATACCCCACAAAGTGCCTGCCAACCTAGCGTATACAGCACAGCTACTTTTGGTCGTTTGCTTTGTGCCGGTCTTTGGCACATGAGCTTGTAGCTGTGCTGGTATATTGCAGTTAAGCGGGACTTATGTATGCACGTATGTATATAGGCTGCAGGGGGTAGCGGGATTTTGTTCGCAGTAATGGAAAAATATATTTGTGTGCGAAAAAATTAAGAATTTTTGTGAAATGTATGTGTGTATGTATGGATATCAATATGTAAAATTTTATGTATGGAAAAATATGTATATATATGTATGTGTATGGATATGTAAAATGTTGGAGTATATATATGTATGTATTTTTTTTTTTTTTAAATATGAAAATATGGAATGGCAATATGCAGAGGTGTGAATGGATCGGATTTCTTTATACAATTTAACAATTTTTTGTTTTTTTTTTCCTTTTGATGTGTCTAACTGATATGCCCCAACTTTATAGGGTGTCGCGGGACACAAGAAATGTCTAAGTGTGGCTTTTATAGTTGAGAGGGTGGTTCACTTTCTTTTTTTTTTTGTTTAAAAAATTTTTATTAATTGGTATTGAACATTTTTCTTCTCTTCGTTGGAACCACCTTTCACTTTATGTTATGTTATGGTATGAGTTGTGATAGAAGTGCTTATACGTGGCCAATATATGCCAAAGTGCGAGAAAAAAATCTTGAAGTGGGCGAACAAATATGGCGCCTTATGTACTGGACACATATATATGTATGAAAAAATTGGGGACCAAAATTTTTTCCCCTTTGAGGAAAATTTGCGCGAAAGTAATTTTGCTTTGATTAGGATTGAACTTCCTAAATAGGCAGCTAAATGAATTTCTCCTTCGAATTTCTTCCTTCAATAAATTTGGGTAATGCAGCAATCTCACTATGTGTTCTGTTTATTCACTTATAAGTTTTTACACTAAACCAGGGCCCGGCACAAAGAGAGCGCTAAAAAAGTTTAGTTGTATGTGTGCACTTGCTTGTGTGCGTATGTTGCTTTACACTGCGCAAAATTAAACTTCATCAAATTCTGTCTCAAATCAAGAAAACGAGTGCAGCAAATAATCTTATGCAAGAAAAAGATAGAAAAACAAAGCAGCGATCAATTTTTTTATGTGTGTTCTCTCAACAAAGCGACATAGATCTGCTTGCGTCGAAATGCTGAGGGAAACTAAAAGGACTAAAAGGAAAAGGGCTGAGGACTTCGGCAGCCGTTCGGTTACACGCATACGAGGTGCCGAACAAGTTCGTCCCCCGGGGGATATGAGTGCCGGGCTCTGCACTATACCTAGCTTAATTAAGAGCAGGGCACCAAGCCCCGCTTGGAGAGAAGTGTGGGAAGTCCTTTTGTGGGGAGAGCGATGGGCATCATCGGGAGAGCGGCGCGAGGTGAAAGCTCCCGCCTCCCTTAACCCTTGTGTTGCCCGTTTGGGCTTAAACATGAATGAATTTCAACAGCTTCTGTCTATTTCAACAGCTTCTGTCTATTTCAACAGCTTCTGTCTATTTCAACAGCTTCCATACCGTCTCTTTCAACGGTTTCCATCTGGCAATCTTCTAATGCTTTCATGTGGATTCTATTGTCTATTGTTCTTTAGATTTTTTAACAAATACCATACTCTTATGCATCACACGCCATGATCAAAACATTTGTTTTGCACTTGTGCTGGCATTATGACACGGCCATTCTGACAAACAACACGTCCTCGTGTAGGTAAAGATATTACCACCATATTAATCATGTTTTTACAGGTCTTAACTTTATTATCTAAATCAAGTACATTTCATCTCTCTCTTAGACGGATAACATAGACGGATAACCATCGTCTCTCATAGACGGATAACCATTGTCTCTCATAGACGGATAACCATACACGGATAACCATTCTGACATTCAGACATCCTCGTTTAATGACCAAATATCAAGTTCAAAGACACCTTTTGTGTTTCATAACATAAACTGAACTTAAGCTTTTAATTTAACCATAAGATACAGAGTATCTTCTTTTTTTTTTGTTTCTCTAACAAAATTCATAAATTCACTTAAATTTTAACGAAACAATTATTCATTGTGCTTGTACTATGCAACTTCAACAAAACAACAAAGTATTTGCTTAACTTTCAAATGAACGTGTTCCAGAAAATGAATGTCCAATATATAAAAAATACAAAAACAAAATAATAAATTTAATTCATCTTCTCACTTGGACGAAACACTCTCAGTCTCAACTCTCTTAGCAGAACATAGTCACCAACATTGAGCCTTACAACCATGGACTTGGTTTTGTCAGAGTGTTGTTTATCATAATCAGCCAAACTCTTCATCGACTTCAAACTGAATTAGTTTATCGCTAAGGGAGACAAACTTCTTCAAAGCCATGGTGGAAGCGACTAAAACCCTTTTGGTTTCGGACCGAGTGACTCTTGCGGCGGTTACCAAAATCTGTGGAAGTGGTACCAATGATTTGACCTCTTTTAGGCTTGCTCGTCGTGGCTCTGACGTGGCTTGCTGAAAGGTCGTGGTTGGTGGTGCGGACGTCAGAGCTAATGGACTAGAGAGGGTTTGAAATGCTCGGGAAGGAGGAGTAGTAGGGCTGGTTCTCCTCTGGCGCTGATCTGGAGCAGCAGTGTTCTCAGCTTCTTTCTCGTCTTTTGACGGGCTCGTGCTCATAACCCAAGAGAATGGCGGTTATAAAGTAGTAAGCTGGTTTGGCACGGCTTGAATATTAGCGAAAAAACAGAATGGAACGTTTGGGAAAAACTGGAACACTACCAAACCACTCAAAAAACAAATTTGAAACGCCTTGAAATAGGTTTAAAAATCCAGAAAACGAGCTGGTACGTTTGGAATGACTTGGAACACTGACAAAGAGTCCTAGGAACGGCTTGGAACGCCTTGGAATACGTTGGAATACCTTGAAACTCAAATATATAACCAAAGATACGACTTGGGACACTTGGAATACCTCAAGTGTATAACCAAAGATACAACTTGGAAACGAGTGGAAACACTTTGGAATTGAAATATCTCCAAAGATACGTCTTGGAGCACGTAGATACACTTTGGAATTGAAATCTAACTCCAAAGATACGACTTGAAATGAGTGGAAACGCTTTGGAATTGGATATCTCCAAAGATACGACTTGAAATGAGTGGAAACGCTTTGGAATTGGAATATCTCCAATGATACTACTTGGAACGCATGGAAAATTTGGAATTAAAACTAACTCCAAAGATACGACTTGAAAATGATTGGAACAATTTGTAATTGGAATATCTCCAAAGATACGACTTGGAGCGCGTAGAAACACTGTGGAAATGGAATCTAACTCCAAAGATACGTCTTGAAATGTGTGGAAACGCTTTGGAATTGGAATCTAACTCCAAAGATACGACTTGGAAACACTTTGGAATTTAAATCTAACTCCAAAGATACGACTTGAAAATGATTGGAACAATTTGGGATACGACTTGGAAACGATTTGGAATCAGAACAAACAAAACCGCGGAACACAAATTTTTAATAATTAAATATTATTTGATTTTCCCTCAACGTGACCTTTCAACATATATACCCACAAAGTGCCTGCCAACCTAGCGTATACAGCACAGCTACTTTTGGTCGTTTGCTTTGTGCCGGTCTTTGGCACATGAGCTTGTAGCTGTGCTGGTATATTGCAGTTAAGCGGGACTTATGTATGCACGTATGTATATAGGCTGCAGGGGGTAGCGGGATTTTGTTCGCAGTAATGGAAAAATATATTTGTGTGCGAAAAAATTAAGAATTTTTGTGAAATGTATGTGTGTATGTATGGATATCAATATGTAAAATTTTATGTATGGAAAAATATGTATATATATGTATGTGTATGGATATGTAAAATGTTGGAGTATATATATGTATGTATTTTTTTTTTTTTTAAATATGAAAATATGGAATGGCAATATGCAGAGGTGTGAATGGATCGGATTTCTTTATACAATTTAACAATTTTTTGTTTTTTTTTTCCTTTTGATGTGTCTAACTGATATGCCCCAACTTTATAGGGTGTCGCGGGACACAAGAAATGTCTAAGTGTGGCTTTTATAGTTGAGAGGGTGGTTCACTTTCTTTTTTTTTTTGTTTAAAAAATTTTTATTAATTGGTATTGAACATTTTTCTTCTCTTCGTTGGAACCACCTTTCACTTCGCGCACACTTTTCCCAGGAGTGGACTGTATTTGCACAAAAACTTTTATTTTTGGATTTAATGTAGCACTGGATAAATTTTGTAATTTTTTGTCACATTCACACACTCTGCTTGCATATATATATATATGTATATAGGAGATCACTTTAATTTTCGTAGGTTTTTTTTTTCAATGCATACATACATATGTGTTAATATTTTTTTTGGAAATTGCGAAAAAATATATATTGGAAATAGGCAAATAAATATGGCGCCTTATATACGTGGCCAATATATGCCAAAGTGCGAGAAAAAAATCTTGAAGTGGGCGAACAAATATGGCGCCTTATGTACTGGACACATATATATGTATGAAAAAAATTGGGGACCAAAATTTTTTCCCCTTTGAGGAAAATTTGCGCGAAAGTAATTTTGCTTTGATTAGGATTGAACTTCCTAAATAGGCAGCTAAATGAATTTCTCCTTCGAATTTCTTCCTTCAATAAATTTGGGTAATGCAGCAATCTCACTATGTGTTCTGTTTATTCACTTATAAGTTTTTACACTAAACCAGGGCCCGGCACAAAGAGAGCGCTAAAAAAGTTTAGTTGTATGTGTGCACTTGCTTGTGTGCGTATGTTGCTTTACACTGCGCAAAATTAAACTTCATCAAATTCTGTCTCAAATCAAGAAAACGAGTGCAGCAAATAATCTTATGCAAGAAAAAGATAGAGAAACAAAGCAGCGATCAATTTTTTTATGTGTGTTCTCTCAACAAAGTGACATAGATCTGCTTGCGTCGAAATGCTGAGGGAAACTAAAACCCACCCTCTCGCTCAAGATAATTTTGTGTGAGGACTTCGGCAGCCGTTCGGTTACACGCATACGAGGTGCCGAACAAGTTCGTCCCCGGGGGATATGAGTGCCGGGCTCTGCACTATACCTAGCTTAATTAAGAGCAGGGCACCAAGCCCCACTTGGAGAGAAGTGTGGGAAGTCCTTTTGTGGGGAGAGCCATGGGCATCATCGGGAGAGCGGCGCGAGGTGAAAGCTCCCGCCTCCCTTAACCCTTGTGTTGCCCGTTTGGGCTTAAACATGAATGAATTTCAACAGCTTCTGTCTATTTCAACAGCTTCTGTCTATTTCAACAGCTTCCATACCGTCTCTTTCAACGGTTTCCATCTGGCAATCTTCTAATGCTTTCATGTGGATTCTATTGTCTATTGTTGTTTAGATTTTTTAACAAATACCATACTCTTATGCATCACACGCCATGATCAAAACATTTGTTTTGCACTTGTGCTGGCATTATGACACGGCCATTCTGACAAACAACACGTCCTCGTGTAGGTAAAGATATTACCACCATATTAATCATGTTTTTACAGGTCTTAACTTTATTATCTAAATCAAGTACATTTCATCTCTCTCTTAGACGGATAACATAGACGGATAACCATCGTCTCTCATAGACGGATAACCATTGTCTCTCATAGACGGATAACCATTCTGACATTCAGACATCCTCGTTTAATGACCAAATATCAAGTTCAAAGACACCTTTTGTGTTTCATAACATAAACTGAACTTAAGCTTTTATTCTTAACCATAAGATAAAGAGTATCTTCTTTTTTTTTTGTTTCTCTAACAAAATTCATAAATTCACTTAAATTTTAACGAAACAATTATTCATTGTGCTTGCACTATGCAACTTCAACAAAACAACAAAGTATTTGCTTAACTTTCAAATGAACGTGTTCCAGAAAATGAATGTCCAATATATAAAAAATACAAAAACGAAATAATAAATTTAATTCATCGTCTCACTTGGACGAAACACTCTCAGTCTCAACTCTCTTAGCAGAACATAGTCACCAACATTGAGCCTTACAACCATGGACTTGGTTTTGTCAGAGTGTTGTTTATCATAATCAGCCAAACTCTTCATCGACTTCAAACTGAATTAGTTTATCGCTAATGGAGACAAACTTCTTCAAAGCCATGGTGGAAGCGACTAAAACCCTTTTGGTTTCGGACCGAGTGACTCTTGCGGCGGTTACCAAAATCTGTGGAAGTGGTACCAATGATTTGACCTCTTTTAGGTTTGCTCGTCGTGGCTCTGACGTGGCTTGCTGAAAGGTCGTGCTTGGTGGTGCGGACGTCAGAGCTAATGGACTAGAGAGGGTTTGAAATGCTCGGGAAGGAGGATTGAGGATTTGCTCGTGGCCGCAGTGTTCTCAGCTTCTTTCTCGTCTTTTGACGGACTCGTGCTCATAACCCCAGAGAATGGCGGTTATAAAGTTGTAAGCTGGTTTGGCACGGCTTGAATATTAGCGAAAAAACAGAATGGAACTTTTGGGAAAAACTGGAACACTACCAAACCACTCAAAAACGGATTTGAAACGCCTTGAAATAGGTTTAAAAATCCAGAAAACGAGCTGGTACGTTTGGATTGACTTGGAACACTGCCAAAGAGCCCTAGGAACGGCTTGGAACGCCTTGGAATACCTTGGAATACCTTGGAACTCAAATATATAACCAAAGATACGACTTGGGACACTTGGAATACCTCAAGTGTATAACCAAAGATACGACTTGGAAACGAGTGGAAACACTTTGGAATTGATTATCTCCAAAGATACGTCTTGGAGCACGTAGATACACTTTGGAATTGAAATCTAACTCCAAAAATACGACTTGAAATGAGTGGAAACGCTTTGGAATTGAATATCTCCAAAGATACGACTTGAAATGAGTGGAAACGCTTTGGAATTGTAATATCTCCAATGATACGACTTAGAACGCGTGGAAACACTTTGGAATTTAAATCTAACTCCAAAGATACGACTTGAAAATGATTGGAACAATTTGGAATTGGAATATCTCCTAAGATACGACTTGGAGCGCGTAGAAATACTTTGGAAATGGAATCTAACTCCAAAGATACGTCTTGAAATGTATGGAAACGCTTTGGAATTGGAATCTAACTCCAAAGATACGACTTGGAAACACTTTGGAATTTAAATCTAACTCCAAAGATACGACTTGAAAATGATTGGAACAATTTGGGATACGACTTGGAAACGATTTGGAATCAGAAAATGATTGGAACAATTTGGAATTGGAATATCTCCAAAGATACGATTTGGAGCGCGTAGAAATACTTTTGAAATGGAATCTAACTCCAAAGATACGTCTTGAAATGTGTGGAAACGCTTTGGAATTGGAATCTAACTCCAAAGATACGACTTGGAAACACTTTGGAATTTAAATCTAACTCCAAAGATACGACTTGAAAATGATTGGAACAATTTGGGATACGACTTGGAAACGATTTGGAATCAGAACAAACAAAACCGCGGATATATGTGTGTATGTATGGATATCAATATGTAAAATTTTATGTATGGAAAAATATGTATATATGTATGAGTATGGATATGTAAAATGTTGGAATATATATAAGTATGTATTTTTTTTTTTTTAAATATGAAAATATGGAATGGCAATATGCAGAGGTGTGAATGGATCGGATTTCTTTATACAATTTAACAATTTTTTGTTTTTTTTTTCCTTTTGATGTGTCTAACTGATATGCCCCAACTTTATAGGGTGTCGCGGGACACAAGAAATGTCTAAGTGTGGCTTTTATAGTTGAGAGGGTGGTTCACTTTCTTTTCTTTTTGTTTAAAAAATTTTTATTAATTGGTATTGAACATTTTTCTTCTCTTCGTTGGAACCACCTTTCACTTCGCGCACACTTTTCCCAGGAGTGGACTTTTACAAAAAACTTTTATTTTTGGATTTAATATAGCACTGGATAAATTTTGTAATTTTTTGTCACATTCACAAACTCTGCTTGCATATATATATATATGTATATAGGAGATCACTTTAATTTTCGTAGGTTTTTTTTTTCAATGCATACATACATATGTGTTAATATTTTTTTTTTGGAAATTGCGAAAAAATATATATTGGAAATAGGCAAAAAAATATGGCGCCTTATATACGTGGCCAATATATGCCAAAGTGCGAGAAAAAAATCTTGAAGTGGGCGAACAAATATGGCGCCTTATGTACTGGACACATATATATGTATGAAAAAAATTGGGGACCAAAATTTTTTCCCCTTTGAGGAAAATTTGCGCGAAAGTAATTTTGCTTTGATTAGGATTGAACTTCCTAAATAGGCAGCTAAATGAATTTCTCCTTCGAATTTCTTCCTTCAATAAATTTGGGTAATGCAGCAATCTCACTATGTGTTCTGTTTATTCACTTATAAGTTTTTACACTAAACCAGGGCCCGGCACAAAGAGAGCGCTAAAAAAGTTTAGTTGTATGTGTGCACTTGCTTGTGTGCGTATGTTGCTTTACACTGCGCAAAATTAAACTTCATCAAATTCTGTCTCAAATCAAGAAAACGAGTGCAGCAAATAATCTTATGCAAGAAAAAGATAGAGAAACAAAGCAGCGATCAATTTTTTTATGTGTGTTCTCTCAACAAAGCGACATAGATCTGCTTGCGTCGAAATGCTGAGGGAAACTAAAACCCACCCTCTCGCTCAAGATAATTTTGTGTGAGGACTTCGGCAGCCGTTCGGTTACACGCATACGAGGTGCCGAACAAGTTCGTCCCCCGGGGGATATGAGTGCCGGGCTCTGCACTATACCTAGCTTAATTAAGAGCAGGGCACCAAGCCCCGCTTGGAGAGAAGTGTGGGAAGTCCTTTTGTGGGGAGAGCGATGGGCATCATCGGGAGAGCGGCGCGAGGTGAAAGCTCCCGCCTCCCTTAACCCTTGTGTTGCCCGTTTGGGCTTAAACATGAATGAATTTCAACAGCTTCTGTCTATTTCAACAGCTTCCATACCGTCTCTTTCAACGGTTTCCATCTGGCAATCTTCTAATGCTTTCATGTGGATTCCATTGTCTATTGTTCTTTAGATTTTTTAACAAATACCATACTCTTATGCATCACACGCCATGATCAAAACATTTGTTTTGCACTTGTGCTGGCATTATGACACGGCCATTCTGACAAACAACACGTCCTCGTGTAGGTAAAGATATTACCACCATATTAATCATGTTTTTACAGGTCTTAACTTTATTATCTAAATCAAGTACATTTCATCTCTCTCTTAGACGGATAACATAGACGGATAACCATCGTCTCTCATAGACGGATAACCATTGTCTCTCATAGACGGATAACCATACACGGATAACCATTCTGACATTCAGACATCCTCGTTTAATGACCAAATATCAAGTTCAAAGACACCTTTTGTGTTTCATAACATAAACTGAACTTAAGCTTTTATTCTTAACCATAAGATACAGAGTATCTTCTTTTTTTTTTGTTTCTCTAACAAAATTCATAAATTCACTTAAATTTTAACGAAAAATTAATCATTGTGCTTGTACTATGCAACTTCAACAAAACAACAAAGTATTTGCTTAACTTTCAAATGAACGTGTTCCAGAAAATGAATGTCCAATATATAAAAAATACAAAAACAAAATAATAAATTTAATTCATCGTCTCACTTGGACGAAACACTCTCAGTCTCAACTCTCTTAGCAGAACATAGTCACCAACATTGAGCCTTACAACCATGGACTTGGTTTTGTCAGAGTGTTGTTTATCATAATCAGCCAAACTCTTCATCGACTTCAAACTGAATTAGTTTATCGCTAATAGAGACAAACTTCTTCAAAGCCATGGTGGAAGCGACTAAAACCCTTTTGGTTTCGGACCGAGTGACTCTTGCGGCGGTTACCAAAATCTGTGGAAGTGGTACCAATGATTTGACCTCTTTTAGGTTTGCTCGTCGTGGCTCTGACGTGGCTTGCTGAAAGGTCGTGCTTGGTGGTGCGGACGTCAGAGCTAATGGACTAGAGAGGGTTTGAAATGCTCGGGAAGGAGGATTGAGGATTTGCTCGTGGCCGCAGTGTTCTCAGCTTCTTTCTCGTCTTTTGACGGACTCGTGCTCATAACCCCAGAGAATGGCGGTTATAAAGTTGTAAGCTGGTTTGGCACGGCTTGAATATTAGCGAAAAAACAGAATGGAACTTTTGGGAAAAACTGGAACACTACCAAACCACTCAAAAACGGATTTGAAACGCCTTGAAATAGGTTTAAAAATCCAGAAAACGAGCTGGTACGTTTGGATTGACTTGGAACACTGCCAAAGAGCCCTAGGAACGGCTTGGAACGCCTTGGAATACCTTGGAACTCAAATATATAACCAAAGATACGACTTGGGACACTTGGAATACCTCAAGTGTATAACCAAAGATACGACTTGGAAACGAGTGGAAACACTTTGGAATTGATTATCTCCAAAGATACGTCTTGGAGCACGTAGATACACTTTGGAATTGAAATCTAACTCCAAAAATACGACTTGAAATGAGTGGAAACGCTTTGGAATTGAATATCTCCAAAGATACGACTTGAAATGAGTGGAAACGCTTTGGAATTGTAATATCTCCAATGATACGACTTAGAACGCGTGGAAACACTTTGGAATTTAAATCTAACTCCAAAGATACGACTTGAAAATGATTGGAACAATTTGGAATTGGAATATCTCCTAAGATACGACTTGGAGCGCGTAGAAATACTTTGGAAATGGAATCTAACTCCAAAGATACGTCTTGAAATGTATGGAAACGCTTTGGAATTGGAATCTAACTCCAAAGATACGACTTGGAAACACTTTGGAATTTAAATCTAACTCCAAAGATACGACTTGAAAATGATTGGAACAATTTGGGATACGACTTGGAAACGATTTGGAATCAGAAAATGATTGGAACAATTTGGAATTGGAATATCTCCAAAGATACGATTTGGAGCGCGTAGAAATACTTTTGAAATGGAATCTAACTCCAAAGATACGTCTTGAAATGTGTGGAAACGCTTTGGAATTGGAATCTAACTCCAAAGATACGACTTGGAAACACTTTGGAATTTAAATCTAACTCCAAAGATACGACTTGAAAATGATTGGAACAATTTGGGATACGACTTGGAAACGATTTGGAATCAGAACAAACAAAACCGCGGATATATGTGTGTATGTATGGATATCAATATGTAAAATTTTATGTATGGAAAAATATGTATATATGTATGAGTATGGATATGTAAAATGTTGGAATATATATAAGTATGTATTTTTTTTTTTTTAAATATGAAAATATGGAATGGCAATATGCAGAGGTGTGAATGGATCGGATTTCTTTATACAATTTAACAATTTTTTGTTTTTTTTTTCCTTTTGATGTGTCTAACTGATATGCCCCAACTTTATAGGGTGTCGCGGGACACAAGAAATGTCTAAGTGTGGCTTTTATAGTTGAGAGGGTGGTTCACTTTCTTTTCTTTTTGTTTAAAAAATTTTTATTAATTGGTATTGAACATTTTTCTTCTCTTCGTTGGAACCACCTTTCACTTCGCGCACACTTTTCCCAGGAGTGGACTTTTACAAAAAACTTTTATTTTTGGATTTAATATAGCACTGGATAAATTTTGTAATTTTTTGTCACATTCACAAACTCTGCTTGCATATATATATATATGTATATAGGAGATCACTTTAATTTTCGTAGGTTTTTTTTTTCAATGCATACATACATATGTGTTAATATTTTTTTTTTGGAAATTGCGAAAAAATATATATTGGAAATAGGCAAAAAAATATGGCGCCTTATATACGTGGCCAATATATGCCAAAGTGCGAGAAAAAAATCTTGAAGTGGGCGAACAAATATGGCGCCTTATGTACTGGACACATATATATGTATGAAAAAAATTGGGGACCAAAATTTTTTCCCCTTTGAGGAAAATTTGCGCGAAAGTAATTTTGCTTTGATTAGGATTGAACTTCCTAAATAGGCAGCTAAATGAATTTCTCCTTCGAATTTCTTCCTTCAATAAATTTGGGTAATGCAGCAATCTCACTATGTGTTCTGTTTATTCACTTATAAGTTTTTACACTAAACCAGGGCCCGGCACAAAGAGAGCGCTAAAAAAGTTTAGTTGTATGTGTGCACTTGCTTGTGTGCGTATGTTGCTTTACACTGCGCAAAATTAAACTTCATCAAATTCTGTCTCAAATCAAGAAAACGAGTGCAGCAAATAATCTTATGCAAGAAAAAGATAGAGAAACAAAGCAGCGATCAATTTTTTTATGTGTGTTCTCTCAACAAAGCGACATAGATCTGCTTGCGTCGAAATGCTGAGGGAAACTAAAACCCACCCTCTCGCTCAAGATAATTTTGTGTGAGGACTTCGGCAGCCGTTCGGTTACACGCATACGAGGTGCCGAACAAGTTCGTCCCCCGGGGGATATGAGTGCCGGGCTCTGCACTATACCTAGCTTAATTAAGAGCAGGGCACCAAGCCCCGCTTGGAGAGAAGTGTGGGAAGTCCTTTTGTGGGGAGAGCGATGGGCATCATCGGGAGAGCGGCGCGAGGTGAAAGCTCCCGCCTCCCTTAACCCTTGTGTTGCCCGTTTGGGCTTAAACATGAATGAATTTCAACAGCTTCTGTCTATTTCAACAGCTTCCATACCGTCTCTTTCAACGGTTTCCATCTGGCAATCTTCTAATGCTTTCATGTGGATTCCATTGTCTATTGTTCTTTAGATTTTTTAACAAATACCATACTCTTATGCATCACACGCCATGATCAAAACATTTGTTTTGCACTTGTGCTGGCATTATGACACGGCCATTCTGACAAACAACACGTCCTCGTGTAGGTAAAGATATTACCACCATATTAATCATGTTTTTACAGGTCTTAACTTTATTATCTAAATCAAGTACATTTCATCTCTCTCTTAGACGGATAACATAGACGGATAACCATCGTCTCTCATAGACGGATAACCATTGTCTCTCATAGACGGATAACCATACACGGATAACCATTCTGACATTCAGACATCCTCGTTTAATGACCAAATATCAAGTTCAAAGACACCTTTTGTGTTTCATAACATAAACTGAACTTAAGCTTTTATTCTTAACCATAAGATACAGAGTATCTTCTTTTTTTTTTGTTTCTCTAACAAAATTCATAAATTCACTTAAATTTTAACGAAAAATTAATCATTGTGCTTGTACTATGCAACTTCAACAAAACAACAAAGTATTTGCTTAACTTTCAAATGAACGTGTTCCAGAAAATGAATGTCCAATATATAAAAAATACAAAAACAAAATAATAAATTTAATTCATCGTCTCACTTGGACGAAACACTCTCAGTCTCAACTCTCTTAGCAGAACATAGTCACCAACATTGAGCCTTACAACCATGGACTTGGTTTTGTCAGAGTGTTGTTTATCATAATCAGCCAAACTCTTCATCGACTTCAAACTGAATTAGTTTATCGCTAATGGAGACAAACTTCTTCAAAGCCATGGTGGAAGCGACTAAAACCCTTTTGGTTTCGGACCGAGTGACTCTTGCGGCGGTTACCAAAATCTGTGGAAGTGGTACCAATGATTTGACCTCTTTTAGGTTTGCTCGTCGTGGCTCTGACGTGGCTTGCTGAAAGGTCGTGCTTGGTGGTGCGGACGTCAGAGCTAATGGACTAGAGAGGGTTTGAAATGCTCGGGAAGGAGGATTGAGGATTTGCTCGTGGCCGCAGTGTTCTCAGCTTCTTTCTCGTCTTTTGACGGACTCGTGCTCATAACCCCAGAGAATGGCGGTTATAAAGTTGTAAGCTGGTTTGGCACGGCTTGAATATTAGCGAAAAAACAGAATGGAACTTTTGGGAAAAACTGGAACACTACCAAACCACTCAAAACGGATTTGAAACGCCTTGAAATAGGTTTAAAAATCCAGAAAACGAGCTGGTACGTTTGGATTGACTTGGAACATTGCCAAAGAGCCCTAGGAACGGCTTGGAACGCCTTGGAATACCTTGGAACTCAAATATATAACCAAAGATACGACTTGGGACACTTGGAATACCTCAAGTGTATAACCAAAGATACGACTTGGAAACGAGTGGAAACACTTTGGAATTGATTATCTCCAAAGATACGTCTTGGAGCACGTAGATACACTTTGGAATTGAAATCTAACTCCAAAAATACGACTTGAAATGAGTGGAAACGCTTTGGAATTGAATATCTCCAAAGATACGACTTGAAATGAGTGGAAACGCTTTGGAATTGTAATATCTCCAATGATACGACTTAGAACGCGTGGAAACACTTTGGAATTTAAATCTAACTCCAAAGATACGACTTGAAAATGATTGGAACAATTTGGAATTGGAATATCTCCTAAGATACGACTTGGAGCGCGTAGAAATACTTTGGAAATGGAATCTAACTCCAAAGATACGTCTTGAAATGTATGGAAACGCTTTGGAATTGGAATCTAACTCCAAAGATACGACTTGGAAACACTTTGGAATTTAAATCTAACTCCAAAGATACGACTTGAAAATGATTGGAACAATTTGGGATACGACTTGGAAACGATTTGGAATCAGAAAATGATTGGAACAATTTGGAATTGGAATATCTCCAAAGATACGATTTGGAGCGCGTAGAAATACTTTTGAAATGGAATCTAACTCCAAAGATACGTCTTGAAATGTGTGGAAACGCTTTGGAATTGGAATCTAACTCCAAAGATACGACTTGGAAACACTTTGGAATTTAAATCTAACTCCAAAGATACGACTTGAAAATGATTGGAACAATTTGGGATACGACTTGGAAACGATTTGGAATCAGAACAAACAAAACCGCGGATATATGTGTGTATGTATGGATATCAATATGTAAAATTTTATGTATGGAAAAATATGTATATATGTATGAGTATGGATATGTAAAATGTTGGAATATATATAAGTATGTATTTTTTTTTTTTTAAATATGAAAATATGGAATGGCAATATGCAGAGGTGTGAATGGATCGGATTTCTTTATACAATTTAACAATTTTTTGTTTTTTTTTTCCTTTTGATGTGTCTAACTGATATGCCCCAACTTTATAGGGTGTCGCGGGACACAAGAAATGTCTAAGTGTGGCTTTTATAGTTGAGAGGGTGGTTCACTTTCTTTTCTTTTTGTTTAAAAAATTTTTATTAATTGGTATTGAACATTTTTCTTCTCTTCGTTGGAACCACCTTTCACTTCGCGCACACTTTTCCCAGGAGTGGACTTTTACAAAAAACTTTTATTTTTGGATTTAATATAGCACTGGATAAATTTTGTAATTTTTTGTCACATTCACAAACTCTGCTTGCATATATATATATATGTATATAGGAGATCACTTTAATTTTCGTAGGTTTTTTTTTTCAATGCATACATACATATGTGTTAATATTTTTTTTTTGGAAATTGCGAAAAAATATATATTGGAAATAGGCAAAAAAATATGGCGCCTTATATACGTGGCCAATATATGCCAAAGTGCGAGAAAAAAATCTTGAAGTGGGCGAACAAATATGGCGCCTTATGTACTGGACACATATATATGTATGAAAAAAATTGGGGACCAAAATTTTTTCCCCTTTGAGGAAAATTTGCGCGAAAGTAATTTTGCTTTGATTAGGATTGAACTTCCTAAATAGGCAGCTAAATGAATTTCTCCTTCGAATTTCTTCCTTCAATAAATTTGGGTAATGCAGCAATCTCACTATGTGTTCTGTTTATTCACTTATAAGTTTTTACACTAAACCAGGGCCCGGCACAAAGAGAGCGCTAAAAAAGTTTAGTTGTATGTGTGCACTTGCTTGTGTGCGTATGTTGCTTTACACTGCGCAAAATTAAACTTCATCAAATTCTGTCTCAAATCAAGAAAACGAGTGCAGCAAATAATCTTATGCAAGAAAAAGATAGAGAAACAAAGCAGCGATCAATTTTTTTATGTGTGTTCTCTCAACAAAGCGACATAGATCTGCTTGCGTCGAAATGCTGAGGGAAACTAAAACCCACCCTCTCGCTCAAGATAATTTTGTGTGAGGACTTCGGCAGCCGTTCGGTTACACGCATACGAGGTGCCGAACAAGTTCGTCCCCCGGGGGATATGAGTGCCGGGCTCTGCACTATACCTAGCTTAATTAAGAGCAGGGCACCAAGCCCCGCTTGGAGAGAAGTGTGGGAAGTCCTTTTGTGGGGAGAGCGATGGGCATCATCGGGAGAGCGGCGCGAGGTGAAAGCTCCCGCCTCCCTTAACCCTTGTGTTGCCCGTTTGGGCTTAAACATGAATGAATTTCAACAGCTTCTGTCTATTTCAACAGCTTCTGTCTATTTCAACAGCTTCCATACCGTCTCTTTCAACGGTTTCCATCTGGCAATCTTCTAATGCTTTCATGTGGATTCCATTGTCTATTGTTCTTTAGATTTTTTAACAAATACCATACTCTTATGCATCACACGCCATGATCAAAACATTTGTTTTGCACTTGTGCTGGCATTATGACACGGCCATTCTGACAAACAACACGTCCTCGTGTAGGTAAAGATATTACCACCATATTAATCATGTTTTTACAGGTCTTAACTTTATTATCTAAATCAAGTACATTTCATCTCTCTCTTAGACGGATAACATAGACGGATAACCATCGTCTCTCATAGACGGATAACCATTGTCTCTCATAGACGGATAACCATACACGGATAACCATTCTGACATTCAGACATCCTCGTTTAATGACCAAATATCAAGTTCAAAGACACCTTTTGTGTTTCATAACATAAACTGAACTTAAGCTTTTATTCTTAACCATAAGATACAGAGTATCTTCTTTTTTTTTTGTTTCTCTAACAAAATTCATAAATTCACTTAAATTTTAACGAAAAATTAATCATTGTGCTTGTACTATGCAACTTCAACAAAACAACAAAGTATTTGCTTAACTTTCAAATGAACGTGTTCCAGAAAATGAATGTCCAATATATAAAAAATACAAAAACAAAATAATTAATTTAATTCATCGTCTCACTTGGACGAAACACTCTCAGTCTCAACTCTCTTAGCAGAACATAGTCACCAACATTGAGCCTTACAACCATGGACTTGGTTTTGTCAGAGTGTTGTTTATCATAATCAGCCAAACTCTTCATCGACTTCAAACTGAATTAGTTTATCGCTAATGGAGACAAACTTCTTCAAAGCCATGGTGGAAGCGACTAAAACCCTTTTGGTTTCGGACCGAGTGACTCTTGCGGCGGTTACCAAAATCTGTGGAAGTGGTACCAATGATTTGACCTCTTTTAGGTTTGCTCGTCGTGGCTCTGACGTGGCTTGCTGAAAGGTCGTGCTTGGTGGTGCGGACGTCAGAGCTAATGGACTAGAGAGGGTTTGAAATGCTCGGGAAGGAGGAGTAGTAGGGCTGGTACTCCTCTGGCGCTGACCTGGAGCAGCAATTGAGGATTTGCTCGTGGCCGCAGTGTTCTCAGCTTCTTTCTCGTCTTTTGACGGACTCGTGCTCATAACCCCAGAGAATGGCGGTTATAAAGTTGTAAGCTGGTTTGGCACGGCTTGAATATTAGCGAAAAAAAAGAATGGAACTTTTGGGAAAAACTGGAACACTACCAAACCACTCAAAAACGGATTTGAAACGCCTTGAAATAGGTTTAAAAATCCAGTAACGAGCTGGTACGTTTGGATTGACTTGGAACACTGCCAAAGAGCCCTAGGAACGGCTTGGAACGCCTTGGAATACCTTGGAATACCTTGGAACTCAAATATATAACCAAAGATACGACTTGGGACACTTGGAATACCTCAAGTGTATAACCAAAGATACGACTTGGAAACGAGTGGAAACACTTTGGAATTGATTATCTCCAAAGATACGTCTTGGAGCACGTAGATACACTTTGGAATTGAAATCTAACTCCAAAAATACGACTTGAAATGAGTGGAAACGCTTTGGAATTGAATATCTCCAAAGATACGACTTGAAATAAGTGGAAACGCTTTGGAATTGTAATATCTCCAATGATACGACTTAGAACGCGTGGAAACACTTTGGAATTTAAATCTAACTCCAAAGATACGACTTGAAAATGATTGGAACAATTTGGAATTGGAATATCTCCTAAGATACGACTTGGAGCGCGTAGAAATACTTTGGAAATGGAATCTAACTCCAAAGATACGTCTTGAAATGTATGGAAACGCTTTGGAATTGGAATCTAACTCCAAAGATACGACTTGGAAACACTTTGGAATTTAAATCTAACTCCAAAGATACGACTTGAAAATGATTGGAACAATTTGGGATACGAGTTGGAAACGATTTGGAATCAGAACAAACAAAACCGCGGAACACAAAAATTAAAAATTTAATAATTAAATATTATTTGATTTTCCCTCAACGTGACCTTTCAACATATATACCCCACAAAGTGCCTGCCAACCTAGCGTATACAGCACAGCTACTTTTGGTCGTTTGCTTTGTGCCGGTCTTTGGCACATGAGCTTGCAGCTGTGCTGGTATATTGCAGTTAAGCGGGACTTATGTATGCACGTATGTATATAGGCTGCAGGGGGTAGCGGGATTTTGTTCGCAGTAATGGAAAAATATATTTGTGTGCGAAAAAATTAAGAATTTTTGTGAAATGTATGTGTGTATGTATGGATATCAATATGTAAAATTTTATGTATGGAAAAATATGTATATATATGTATGTGTATGGATATGTAAAATGTTGGAGTATATATATGTATGTATTTTTTTTTTTTTTTAATATGAAAATATGGAATGGCAATATGCAGAGGTGTGAATGGATCGGATTTCTTTATACAATTTAACAATTTTTTGTTTTTTTTTTCCTTTTGATGTGTCTAACTGATATGCCACAACTTTATAGGGTGTCGCGGGACACAAGAAATGTCTAAGTGTGGCTTTTATAGTTGAGAGGGTGGTTCACTTTCTTTTTTTTTTTGTTTAAAAAATTTAATTGGTATTGAACATTTTTCTTCTCTTCGTTGGAACCACCTTTCACTTCGCGCACACTTTTCCCAGGAGTGGACTGTATTTGCACAAAAACTTTTATTTTTGGATTTAATGTAGCACTGGATAAATTTTGTAATTTTTTGTCACATTCACACACTCTGCTTGCATATATATATATATATGTATATAGGAGATCACTTTAATTTTCGTAGGTTTTTTTTTTCAATGCATACATACATATGTGTTAATATTTTTTTTTTGGAAATTGCGAAAAAATAAAAATTTGGGTAATGCAGCAATCTCACTATGTGTTCTGTTTATTCACTTATAAGTTTTTACACTAAACCAGGGCCCGGCACAAAGAGAGCGCTAAAAAAGTTTAGTTGTATGTGTGCACTTGCTTGTGTGCGTATGTTGCTTTACACTGCGCAAAATTAAACTTCATCAAATTCTGTCTCAAATCAAGAAAACGAGTGCAGCAAATAATCTTATGCAAGAAAAAGATAGAGAAACAAAGCAGCGATCAATTTTTTTATGTGTGTTCTCTCAACAAAGTGACATAGATCTGCTTGCGTCGAAATGCTGAGGGAAACTAAAACCCACCCTCTCGCTCAAGATAATTTTGCGTGAGGACTTCGGCAGCCGTTCGGTTACACGCATACGAGGTGCCGAACAAGTTCGTCCCCCGGGGGATATGAGTGCCGGGCTCTGCACTATACCTAGCTTAATTAAGAGCAGGGCACCAAGCCCCACTTGGAGAGAAGTGTGGGAAGTCCTTTTGTGGGGAGAGCCATGGGCATCATCGGGAGAGCGGCGCGAGGTGAAAGCTCCCGCCTCCCTTAACCCTTGTGTTGCCCGTTTGGGCTTAAACATGAATGAATTTCAACAGCTTCTGTCTATTTCAACAGCTTCTGTCTATTTCAACAGCTTCCATACCGTCTCTTTCAACGGTTTCCATCTGGCAATCTTCTAATGCTTTCATGTGGATTCTATTGTCTATTGTTCTTTAGATTTTTTAACAAATACCATACTCTTATGCATCACACGCCATGATCAAAACATTTGTTTTGCACTTGTGCTGGCATTATGACACGGCCATTCTGACAAACAACACGTCCTCGTGTAGGTAAAGATATTACCACCATATTAATCATGTTTTTACAGGTCTTAACTTTATTATCTAAATCAAGTACATTTCATCTCTCTCTTAGACGGATAACATAGACGGATAACCATCGTCTCTCATAGACGGATAACCATTGTCTCTCATAGACGGATAACCATAGACGGATAACCATTCTGACATTCAGACATCCTCGTTTAATGACCAAATATCAAGTTCAAAGACACCTTTTGTGTTTCATAACATAAACTGAACTTAAGCTTTTATTCTTAACCATAAGATAAAGAGTATCTTCTTTTTTTTTGTTTCTCTAACAAAATTCATAAATTCACTTAAATTTTAACGAAACAATTATTCATTGTGCTTGCACTATGCAACTTCAACAAAACAACAAAGTATTTGCTTAACTTTCAAATGAACGTGTTCCAGAAAATGAATGTCCAATATATAAAAAATAGAAAAACGAAATAATAAATTTAATTCATCGTCTCACTTGGACGAAACACTCTCAGTCTCAACTCTCTTAGCAGAACATAGTCACCAACATTGAGCCTTACAACCATGGACTTGGTTTTGTCAGAGTGTTGTTTATCATAATCAGCCAAACTCTTCATCTTATCACTGGCACGAGTCCGAACACTGTTAAATCAATTTCGATTTCTGTGTCCACTGGTGGAATTAACCCTATCCCTAACCCAACCAAGGTGCATTACTGACTCGTGTACCTGGTTTACCACGGACCATCAAAATGTTCTTTCAACCTTTCAGGCATCCATATAGACAACCACAAATGTATTTGCAAGATCTCCAAGTGCATTTTTTAATTCCAATCGGCATTGAAACGAACTCGTACTGGCCATCTGGGGTAACAAAAGACGTACACTCTATTGATTTTTCATGCATGGTAATTTGATAATATCCACTAGCCATATCTAAACATGTGAAATAGGGTAGGGGATATCTATCTAAAACTGTATTCGCATTTAATTCACGGTAATAAACACACAAACGCTGAGAACTATCCTTTTTATTCCCTAACATTATTGGACTTTAATAGGGTGAACAATTTGGTCATATGAACTTGCATTCTAACAGCTCTTTAACGCGCACTAACGCTCTTTCATTTGATCCAAGTCTGTATTGTCTTCTTTCAATAATTCTTCTAGGGTCTGCTAATTTAATTTTCATTTCACCTGTAGTGACCGTAGAAGAAGTGAAATGACAAGTTCGAATTTTCCAGTAGTCATAATGACATGAAAATCTCACAATAGTATTTCTCGACCAATCACAATTTCGTTCTTCAAATATTCATCGCCCAAAACAAGGAATATCATTTCGATGCAATGATTGTTAATTTCTACATTGTACTAGTAATGGTGTCATTGCCAATACCTTTCAATAGAACCACATTGCTAATTCTTTTACCAACTAAGTTAGCACTTATCTGTTGTTTAATTAAAGAACGTTCCGCTCCAGTGTAGTATACTTTTAAGGATAACATTAGGCCACATACTTTTAGGGATAGATTATAAGTAATTAGAACTTAAGCATAATGTTTAACTTTAAGTACCGTTAACCACCCTTAACACCCATAAGACCGATTTAAACGTTCCCCTATAAATACCGGGCTTGCGGCCCCAATAAATTAATTCAAGTCAAAACTTGCCTTCGCCTACTTCATGGCGATTCTGCCTTATATCGGCAAAAATTAAAATAGGCAAAACAAATAAATAAATCATTGCCATAAAAAAAGAGGCAAAATAATAACAACAACCAATGCCAAAAGACAAAGAAGCGCTACAGAAGGCAATGGAGGACTGGCCGCTGGACGGACCACGGCACCTGACCATCGAAGAATACCGCTTTAGGAGCCAGCGTGCGGCTCTACTGGCACAAATTAACAGCGACCCGCCACCACCCTGGGCAGAAGCGTGCAAAATTTGGAAGAAGATAGACGAATTGGAGAAAACGCACCAAAGAAGATCAGCAGGCAAGGCAGCAACAACAGCAAATGCAGCATTAAAGTATAAAAAAAAATTTATTTTCAATTTAATGAAATTTATGTAGCACATGTCAAACATGTGCACTCAAAAGTGCACAAACAACATAAGCATTCTTTTAAAGGTTGCCGTGATCATAGCAAGCTTTCGAAAAAAGTTCAATAAAAAGCTCAAGTAATGTTTACAAAGCTTGCAAGCACACATAAAGCTTTCTGATCGCAGCAAGCTCCACAAGATCAAATTTGCCCAATAACGAAGTCTAAATACCCTATAAGAAAAATAACAAACATTTTTTTTGGAAACAATTAAATATTGGAAAATAGAATCTTAAACAAATTGAAAAAAAAAAACAAAGAAGCTAACATCGGGTATGTTGAAGTTTATATACCCTTGCAGTCCTTGGTAATAATAATTTTGCATGTTTGTTTTCTGCAAGTCAATTCATCAATATACAAACAAAACAATTTTACTCTCTATTTAACAATTTGTTCTTCTTCTTCCCTCATTCCCAAAGCAAAGCAACGCACGCATACACATACAGTTTATGTAGCGTTGCGTCTGTGTGTGTATGCATGTACTCTGTTGATGACGAAAGACGTAGTAGACAGCAAGCAGCGCTGCCGGTAGAGCTGGGAGCAGAGCCGATTATTATATTGACTGTAACTTGTGTTATATTTATCCGATCAGATTCAAATTTTGGGATCTGAGGTTTTATATCCAATATTATCAAATTCGTAAATTTCTTGGGGATACTCCAACTTTCATGAAAATGTTTCTTCCAGAGCTATATGATATAGTGGTCCGATCCTGATGGTTTTCATACTTTATTTTTCCCGGGTAATAAAAAGCCCCCAAAAATATTTCATCCCAATAGCTCTTAAGATGGCTGAGTAAAACGCATACGCACAGATGGACTGACAGACGGACAGACGGTCAGACGGACAGACGGAGAGACGGACATGGCTATATCAACTCAGCTTCTCATGCTGATCAAGAATATATATACTAATGGGGTCTCCTTCTGTGCGTTACAAACATCTGACCAATTTTATAATACCCTCTGCAAGGGTATAAAAATATATGAAATACTAAGAGAACGAAATTAATTTAAGAAAATTAATTATGCCATAAAGATAAAACCAAAAGTAACAGAATTTCAAATGAAATATAAAAAGAAAAGTTTCAGAAAGCATACAAGTGCATTAATAAGACTATTTATATACACCCTCAGACCATTAATAAGCATCTTGAAACCATTTTGGAGAGTTGAGATTTTTTTTCGTCATCGCGCAAAATATTAAACAAAAGGCGCACAAGATTGTCAAATGCAAATCTCGATAAGTTGCTTTTTATACCCTTGCAAAGGGTATTATAAAATTGGTCAGATATTTGTAACGCACAGTCCGTCTGTCCGTCCATCCGTCCGTCCGTCCGTCCGTCCGTCCTTCCGTCGGTGCGTATGCGTTTTACTCAGCCATCTTAAGATCTATCGTGATGAAATTTTTGTGGCGTTCTATTACCCGGGTAAGATAATGTATGAAAATCATCAGGATCGGACTACTGTATCATATACAGTGGCCGTCAAAAGTGATTCTATATTTACAATTTTTTGTTTGAGCGTTCACAGAATAAACAAAAACAACACAAAGCCAACCAATTTTTTTTACTTTATTTCTAATAAAGTTCTTAACAAATCCCTATAAAAAAATAATTCGATATTGTTCAAGCTTCTCAAAAAAATTAATAAACAAAAATAATAACCACTGTCTCAGTTTTGACTTTTTTCAAACTTTTTTGAAACTTTTTTTGTACTATTTTTTAATATTTTGTCCAAAGTCCCTTATGTTTTATTACTGCAGAGATTCGAGAGGGCTTACTTTCCACAAGATTGTGAAAAATTTCGCGAGGAATCTTTGTCCACTCCACGAGTTGCCATAAGCTCTCCAGGTTTGTTGGCTCTGTTGTATATTGTCCCAACCGTCTTTTCACAATTGACCATAAATTCATAATTGGATTGAGGTCAAGACTTTGTGCTGGCCACTTCATCAGCTTGAATTCTTGGTTAGATAACCAATCTTGGACAATTCTAGCTATATGCTTAGGGTCATTATCTTGCTGAAATGAAAGATCTGTTGTTCCCAAAGCGCATCTGTCAATGAAATTGCCAAGAGTCAATATAAATCGGTTCAAACGCTGCCGGCAGCCTACTACCTCATCATCAAATCAACAGAGCACAGGCATACACACACAGACGCAACGCTACATGAACTGAATGATGGAAGAAAAAAAAAATTGTAGTAAAAAGAGCTATAATATTTCGTTTGTGTATTGATAAACTAAGTTGCACGAAAAGAAATTTCAAAAAGTAAAGATATTATTGCCAGGGACTGCAAGGGTATATAAACATCGGCATAGCCGAGGTTACATATAAAAATATGTAAGTTTAGTGCTGCTTTGAAGAAAGCCTAATTTTTATTCATCAAATCAAATATATTAAAAATATCAAAGAAGCTAACTTCGGCTATGCCGAAGTTTATATACCCTTGCAGTATACTTGGCAATAATATTTTTCCTTTTTGAAATTTCTTTCCCTGCAACTCAATTCATCAATACAGAAACAAAATATTATTTCTCTTTTTACCACAAGTTTTTCTTCTTCCATCATTTTCTAAGCAAAGCACGGCACGCATACACATACAGTTCATGTAGCGTTGCGTCTGTGTGTGTATGCGTGTGCTCTGTTGATTTGATGATGGCAGTAGTAGGCAGCAAGCAGCGCTGCCGGCAGCGTTTGAACCGATTTATATTGACTGTAACTTGTGTTCTATTTATCGGATCAGATTCAAATTTTGGGATCTGAGATTTTATATCTATTACTATCATATTGGTAAATTTCATGGGGATACTCCAATTTTTGCAAAAATGTTTCTTCTAGAGCTATATGATATAGTGGTCCGATCCCAAAGATTTTCATACTTTATCTCACCCGGGTAAAAAAAAGCTCCCAAAAAAAATTTCATCCCGATAGCTCTTAAGATGGCTGAGTATAACGCGTACGCACCGACGGACAGACGGACAGACGGTCAGACGGACAGACGGACATGGCTATATCGACTTAGCTTCTCATGCTGATCAAGAATATATATACTTTATGGGGTCGGAAACGTCTCCTTCTGTGCGTTACAAACATCTGACCAATTTTATAATACCCTCTGCAAGGGTATAAATATATTGAATGTAAGTGCTGATTTGGATAAAGCATTAAAAATTGTACTTTCATTTCTACTATTACTTAATAAATATATTTAATGTAAGTACTGTTTCTCACAATCAGAAGTAAAAAAAAATGGTATTTTTGTTAAATAATTTTTCGGGCGACGGGTTGGGTTCGGGTTTTTTTAGCTCTCGGTTGCGGGTAAAATTTTCTGCTTCGGCCCATAGGTTCGGTCCAAAATTTCGGCCCATGCCCACGTCTAGTTGGCAGCCTAGTTGTGTAATCGATTTATCAATCGAGTAATTGATATGCATACATATATATATATATCGTTATACTTTGTTAGTGTTGGGAAGTTCATTCGCTCGTTTGTGTGGTTTAGGCAATTAAATACAATATGTGAAATATCTTCTGTAATGTTGCGAGTATCACATAAGTTGTTATCTACCTATTTCATATTGAATAAGGTGTTGTTGAGAAACCAATTGTCATTTAACTTACATTGCTATACGCAGCAAAGCAAAGACTCATGAATGGTCTTGCACATCTCACAATGGTTTTGTTTTTGTATTTTCTTAAGTTTTCTGGAATATACTGGCGCCGGTCTGGTACGCTCTGTCTCTGTCACTCTTTGTAAACCTATACGACCTACGTAGTTGCGTAAGAATTAAAAAATTAGTAAAAAGCAAGCAAACGAACGATCAAAACGTGTACTAGCAGTGGCAGACACAGTTCAGTAAAGTTAAAGTAAAAATAAAGTTAAGTTCTTGTGAGTTATTAAACACAGTGGTTTATTTTTCATCATAATTTGGTCCTTCGAGCCGGTTCGTTGAGCATTATTTGTTGTTACTCATTGGTTAATAATTTGTTTCAATTCGGTGACAATTAATTGTTAACCTCAAATTTAGTAGTCGATAGTTCTGTCCTACCTTCGAATAGGCAATCGAGTGCTTATTGGAAAAAGCGCGGATACAAACGGTGGCGCCACTCGCCCATCGATATCTGTTATCGATATAATCGACGACATCGTGAGGGAACACGTATCTAGGAGAAACACGCGTCTTGAAATTTTTGGTCCACACAAGCAGTGGAAATTTCTTGGTATTTCATCATGGAGGAAATGAAAACATTCATAAAGGCCAGAGGAAGATTCAAGACAACCATATATGGATATTCAGAGAATCCAGCACAGGATGACGACGTCTTCACAATTGACACCAAATTGGAAACTTTGTCCAATAGTTCCAATAGTGGAAGGAGTTCGCCAAGTCTGGTGACGAATTGGCCAAATAAATGGAGCAGCAGCAACTATTGGTTGAGAGATTGCTCTTGCCACAGCAATCTTCGTTTTCGTCAAGCTCACAGTCGGTTGCAACGCCGGCAACTAGAGATTGTGAGTTACCCAAAATCAACATCAAGCCCTTCGATGGAGAAGGAATGACATGCTTTCAAGGACCTGTTTGAGAGTACCATTCATGGAAAGACAACACTAACGAATATCCATAAGTTTCATCACCTGAAGTCATGCGTCATAGGAGAAGCAGCGATACTCATCCAGCATTTGCCTGTAGTGGATGCTAATTACGAGGTTGCATGGAAATCATTGAGTGATCGATACGAAAAGCCCCGTTACTTGGTGAATTTGCTGATGGAAATATTCACCGCCTTGCCAAAGGCTGTTGGGCAAAACCTATTATCGCTACGCGCTCTGACTTGCGGAGCCAGTGATGTTATTCGGGCTTTAGACGCTTCAACAAGGTTGATGAGGCTACCCGACGTGAATGGATCGACAAAATCCAGGATATAAATAAAATCCCTACCGAAAAGTGCTGTCTGACACGGCACGCATCTTTGACCCACTCGGCGCCAGTGGTGATCAAGTTTAAAATTCTGCTCCAAGAATTATGGCTGCTTAATCTGGATTGGGACTCGGAAATGCCAACGAAGCAAACGCACCTTTGGCAAACATTCAGAAAGGACATTTTCACGTTAAGTAACCTGAAGATACCACGATTTGTAGACAATCAACCCGATGACATCGAATTGCATGGATTTTCAGATGCTTCGTTAAAGGCTTACTATGCTGTCATTTACAACCGTGTGACACACCTAGATGGAAGCATCGGAGTGGCACTCATTGCAGCTAAAACAAGAGTTTCACCATTAAAGCAGAAGTCGTTGCCACGATTGGAACTTTGCGAAGCTGTACTATTAGCTCGTTTTTTCCAAGCAGTAAAGTCTGGTCTGCGCCAGAAGGATGTTAAGATACACGCATGGACCGATTCTACAATCGTTTTGTCATGGCCAACCCAACGGCAGAAATACTAGAGACCATACCACGTAGCGCTTGGAGACATGTCAGCACTAAGGAGAATCCTGCGGATTGAGCATCACGAGGCATGCTAGCGAGTGACTTAATTAACTTTGATCTATGGTGGAAGGATCGTACACTATACTCAGAGACAATAAATAGACCGCCAAGTTGCTGCTCAATTCTCAAGCCAGCAGCAGAACTTGAGTTCAAAACCAAAATCTTGACAACCATTTCCAAGGATATTGAGGATTCCCCATTTGAGGTACTACTCGGAAGAACATCATCTTGGATCAGACTGGTTCGAGTGGTCGCATATGTATTCCGCTTCGTTCATCGAATCAAATCAAGCAAGTCTAAATATTCAGGACCTCTAAAGTTTGATGAAATTACCAGAGCAAGGAAGTTTTGCCTACGACAGGCACAAAATCAATTCAATGAGGATAAACAGCTGCTTTTGAGGAAGTAGTCTTTGGAGCGACGATCAACTTTAAGCAAACTATCTCCCTTCGTTGACGAAGATGGAATTATACGTGTGGGTGGACGTTTGGAAAGGTCGCAATTGCCTGCAGATGCCAAGCAGTAGTTTTGCCGAAACACCATCGCCTTGTGAAATTGCTGCTGAAACATGAGCATAAAGTCAATCTTTATCCAGGAGTTTCAGCAATGTTTCTAATAATTCGAAATGGTACGTCGCAAAGCAAATCAACGCTCTCGAGGAAGACGGACGTGTTTTTTTTAAGCTCCCGCGTTTTAACTGATTTTATAATTTTTTTTATTTTGTGTTATCGGCGTCGCGATCGAAAATTATAATTATAATATTAAATCTAACTTGCACCATATCACTCGTTTGCGTTTTTGTGTGTTTGTGTTAATAATTTTTAACAACCTTAATTCTGTTAAAACCTTTGTTGGTTTTTTTCTTTTCTTTCTCTCTTTCCCACCTTTTTTTCTTTTTTGTAAATCACAAGCAACGCTCATTTGTTGTTGTCTTGCAATTTCTGTGAGTTCTTGTTGCAGTGTTTTTGTTTTTGTGATTTCTAGCTCCCGCACTCGCGCTCTTTAACTTTTTTTTTTCTCTCGTTTTCGTTTCACTTGTCGCCGTTATTTGCGCTCATACTGCAGTCTGTTGTGTGACTGTAATCTAGACTCTATAGTGCTCTCTTTATCTTTTAACCCTTGTGCACCCTCAATATCTCGCTTTCTTATTATTTCTGGACCTCAGAGTGAGTTATATATTTTAATACCAATACATATCTCATTTTTATTTGTTTGGTTACTAATTCATCTAGTCTGTCCGCCAGTTTTCTTAAACTCTCGCAAGAGTTTAAAGCTGTCGAGTCCCAGTTTACTAGTTTACCGCTACTGACTGAGTCTCGAAAGCGTAAGAAGGCAGGAGAACAGACTTCTGATTTGTCCTTGTGTTTGCCGGTCTCCACATCTATAAGGGTTCCGACCCCTTATCAACTAATGCAAACTCCAATTCCAATGCCACTTGTTGCAACTGATGCTACAATTAATGCGGTAGCTGATGCAATACCTGCAATGCCGAAACCATTGGTGGGAGTGCCACCTAAAAAACACATTTTTGTTTCGAGACTTCTCCCTGATGCTACATCGGATGATGTCATGGCCCACATTCGGGCTAAACTGAATGTCTCCAATATATCAATAGAAAAGTTCAAATTTTCATATTCTAGAGAAATTTCATCTTTTAAAATCAGTGTTCCAATTGAGTTCTTTGACTGTATCTGCAGTTCTAGCTTCTGGCCGAAAAGCTTAATTGTGAAGGAGTTTACATCCAGAAAAAAGAAGACACGGGGCCAAACAAGGATTCCTTCACCATCTATTCCTCTTTCTTCCTCATCTATTCCCACTCCTTCCTTATCTATTCCTTCTTCTACTCTATCAAAAAACTAACAACTTCCTTCTCTGTCGGCTATCAGAATGTCAGAGGCCTTAATACTAAACTTACTAAACTCTTTGTAGATAGTCTGTCTTTTGATTTTGACCTAATTGTCTTTACTGAGACTTGGTTAAAACCTGACGTTTTTGACGCCACAGTTCTACCCTCTAATTTCAATATTTTTAGAAGTGATCGTACTGATAGTAGGGGTGGTGGAGTTCTTATTGCTGTAGATTCCGTCCTATAATCGTGTCTAATAACAATGCCTGTCTCAAGTACTATCGAATTTATATGCGTTAAGGTATCTTTTACTCGTTTTTCCATTTTTGTTACCTGTTCTTACATTCCGCCCCAATCGGATTTGCCAACCTATTTACTACACTTAGATTCTATTAAATTTAGAGTTGAACTACTTTCTGACTGAGACTTATTAATTGTCCTAGGGGACTTTAACCTGCCCACTATGACTTGGTCAACAGTTAATGTTAGCAAAAAGTTGCTGCCCTCTGGGTGTCATGATTTTATTGATGGTCTGCTTGAGCTTTCGTTGGCCCAGCTGAATTCGATTTCTAATACGTCTGGCAGATTTCTGGATCTGATTTTTACTTCTGATCCTAGCTTTTGTGAAGTATCTAGAACCATGGATTGAAAATGCTATGCTACGTCGGAGTTTTTTTTTTTGCTCCCGCTACTGCTCTGATTTCGAAGGGCTACATAGCATAGCAGAGAGCACAAACGGAAAATGATTGCTCTTCTGCTCCGTAGCATACATCGTCAAAGCACAGAGCAATAGCAAGAGCAAAAAATTTTCGATGCGCTATTTGTAGTTGCAGCAATAGCACAAGCATTAAAAGAGAGATGAGAGCTGAGCAAACAAAATAAATAAATAAATTTTTGTGCTACTGCTACGGAGCATTTCCTTTTCGGTTTCTATCGTAGCAGTTTCGTAGTCGCTCTCGTAGCATCTTCGTAGTTGCTCTCATAGTAGATCTGTACTAGAGGTGGGCATGGGCCGAAATGTTACATTCAAACCAACCCAGCCCATGGGCTTAAAAGTTCACCCGCACCCGAAAGCTAAAAAAAAATTTGGACATTAAAGCTTTCAGATTTACAATATTGTTTATAACTTCTTTTATTCAGTGCAATGTGGAGTGGTGTTTACAGAAACCGTAATATCTCGGTGGTAATGTATTGTTGTTGTTTAAGTGGATTTCCTACCTTGTTTTTATCGATCTTTCTGAGCATTTGAATACTACGCAAAGTAGGCAGATAGGTCAAGTGTTTATTATTATAGATGAATCTAGAATCTAGGTTCTTTTCAAACACCGGTACTACTTTTATTTTTTCCAACTAACTGGTATGTCACCGTTGCCTAAACTCTCGTTTAGCAGTGTCACCTAAACTTGGATTTCTGATGGTGGTAAGGCTAGAAGCATTCTATATGAGATATTGTGTGGATTCTTTGCTGAGTTGCGGGAGTTTAAAAATTCAAGTAAATCTTTGTCTGTAAAGTTTGAGTTGCTACCGGGTAGTATCCAGTTGTCAGGTGGGTTCATTTTACTGCAGTCTGGAGTGTCAGGTAAGGACGCCATTTGGTTCAAGAATTTTTCGTGTTTCAGTTTTTAGTTTTTTCGTTCTTTGACGGTTTTATTTTTTTATATTGATTAAGGGCTCAAATTTTTTGCCGCATTTTATTTGCGGAGTCAGTTTTTGAAATTTCGTCCATTCTTGTCCATATTGATCAGATCGGATAAATATAACACAAGTTACAGTCAATATAAATCGGCTCTTCTACGTCCTTGCTTGAAATCCACAGAGCAGTTGAGCACACGCATACACACATATACGCAACGCTACGTAAACTGTATGTGTATGCGTGCCAGTCGCAGCATGCAGCATGGGAAAAAAGAAGAAGAAAAAGAAATGGAAATGATATTTGAAAGGTTTTGAATTGATGATACAGAAAAAGAGTTTGGAACATGTAAAAATAATATTACGGCCAAGGACTGCAAGGGTATATAAACTTCGGTACAGCCGAAGTTAGCTCCTTTGATATTTTTGGTATGTATCTGTTTTTTGGGTCTATAAATATTGTAACTAAACAGTTATACTTTGTGTAGTTGAGGTTAGGTTGTCCAGTGAAGAGATGTGAAATTTTGAGAAGTCTTGGAGTATTTTCTTGTGATTTGTCCTTGTTTGTAGTTGTTAATTAACGTGATGGGTGGGGCTGCCTTTGTTAAGACAATAGAAGTTGTTGTTGATTAGTAATTGTTCTATAATATTGGCTCTGTTAAGTCGTATTTCCTCATATTTCCGATTTAGCGTTAGGATCTCCTGCTATGATTGTTAAAACGTTAGACTAGTTTGCTCTCTGTTTAAGATTAAACATCGTGATCATACAAATTGGCTTAACCAATTAAGATTCATATGTCAAGTATTGTTTAAAACCAACAAATATGCATCCACACTCTGTGGAAACCACTTTAGACTATAACAACGGCGCGATGTCAAGTAGCCAACGCTGAGCATGGGGATGGAATGCAAATTGGTTTTTTTAGTTGTTCTTGTGAATTCCCTAAACACTCTCTTTAGAATATCTTTGCATCCTCTCACAAACAGTTCATTAAACTTTGTTTGGATAATTTAAAAACAGTTGTTTCTATTTTATTTTCCGATATATTTCGGACACTCATCGGTGGTCGTCCTCAGGGCAATTATTTTTATACTTCCGCACACTGCGACGTAGAGCTACACACAGATGTTCAGTGTGAGCACTAAAGAAAGGATTAAGGTATGAATTTAATTAAATACCTTAAGTTACGTCCGTCAAGTTACCGACACTGTTAAACTCGAGTTAGCGACGGTCCTCTGTTAACCCTCTGTTAAGTTTTTTGCATTATTATACCCTTGCAAAAAGAGGCGAGTTCAAATAGCCATGTCCGTCCGTCCGTCTGGATCAACGCAAACTCCTCCTAGACCGTAAGAGCTACAGAGCTGATTTTGCACGTAGGCTTGTATATACTGCGGGCGTTGTTTTCTAAGCTATGATCATGAAATTTAATATTGTTGTGTTAATTACACATAAAAACGACTATGCCAAATTTTATCAAGATCGGGTGACTATATCATATAGCTCCCATAGGAACGATCTCTCGAAAACAGTGACTTTTGTCAATAACTTCGTTTCTTTTGACGCAATTGCTTTCAAATTACAAATTTCCAAAAACACAGCCGAATGAAAATTAAATGCCAGAGTGATCAATGGACTTTCTAGAGTATGGGTGGGGGCATTCCTTTTTAATGTGGGTGGGGGGCATTCTTTTTTGATGTGGGAGGTGAACTACTTACCTTATTCATTTACATTACAGACAAATATAATTACAAGCTCATAGAAAAGTATGTAATTATTGGGTGGGGCATTCTTTTTTTGATATGAGAGGGGAACTACTTACCTTGTTGATTTGCAAATGGAATAGCTAAAATAATAAAAATGGACCCTTTTGTTCATATTGTTTTGTTTGTATAAACTCATTGCTTGCTCAATAGATAGAATAGTGGACTAGGCCTACTGGGAAACCACTTAAAAAGTTGAACTCTACCTCAAGGTGGTATGGAAAGGAGTTCAAAACGGTGGTAAGTTATTTTATTACTTCTACTTAACATATGTCTGCATAACATATGTTATTCTTCTTCATTGTCATCAATGTCAAGAATGTCAAGTTTGAAGCTCTATGCCAATAAATATTACATTGAAAGATAATTACCCGTTGCCCTAAATCGATGATTGCTAGATAAGTTTCTACGAAGATTAGGTTACCCTTGCAGAGGGTAGTATAAAATTGGTCAGATGTTTGTAACGCACAGAAGGAGACGTTTCCGACCCCATAAAGTATATATAGTCATATATCCAACTCCAATACCCAATAACATATAAATATTTCGCCCCCTAAAATTCATAACGTTAAAGTAAACATCCGTTTTTATAAATTGTCATTAACATAAACAATTAAACACTTGAAATAATAATTGTCCCCTAAGAACCAAAAGCGTGAGAACGCTAACTCAGCAATTAAAATCGGACCAATCAAATCATCGAAATATCAATCACGCCACCAAAGGGCTCCCAAATTTAGCTTATAAATATAACCATAAGACATTTTTGTAACCAGTTCTAAGTTTTCATTCAAATAATAAAGTACGTTGCATTTAACTCACAAAACATATCTTTTTTTCCTTATTGGGAAAATTGGATATTTAATTGACGCAGTCGGTAGGATTGGAAAAAAGTTATTCCA
Organism: Drosophila willistoni; assembly: GCF_018902025.1. Classification (NCBI taxonomy): domain Eukaryota; kingdom Metazoa; phylum Arthropoda; class Insecta; order Diptera; family Drosophilidae; genus Drosophila; species Drosophila willistoni. The sequence goes on along the minus strand of NW_025814639.1, from coordinate 51,248 downwards.
TCCGTGTTACATATAGAATTGTTATCCGTGTGTTACATAGAATTGGTGAATAATCACTGTAGTGAACTGTTATTCTATCCGTGCGACTGTGTGTTACAACCATTAAATCCAATTGAGGAATAAAAACGCCAACTTGTGTGCGAACAAAAAACCAAAATCCAAAATAAAACATAACCAAACCCAGAAAATTAACAAAACAAAACACCACAAAAAACCCAGAAGATCAACAAAACAAAACATCACTAAAACCTATAAAAAAAAAAAACAAAACAAAACAAAACATCACTAAAACCCAGAAAATCCAAAAAAATAAAACACCACTAAAACAAAAAAAAGAAGAAATAAAATGGCTGTATAACTCACCGAAGCCCACCTCAATCAAGCACTGTCTTCGTTAAGACAGGTGGCAAATTATGATGGAGCTCCAGAGAATCTGACGTCATTCATAAGGAGGATAGATTTTTTCATAACATATTGTTCAGTGCAATCGAGATGCAGCTCACTGGAGAAGCACAACGGCTCTCACAAATTGGACAAGCCAACACCTGGCCGGAACTAAGGACACTCCTCATCAATGAATTAAAGACGCAGACCCCCTGTGAGGAACTTCTTCGACGCCTCTACAACACCAACTATGCAGGAAATCTTCGTAAGTTTGTAACAGAATTAGAAAATATCCTATATTATCACAAACAAGTTAAGTCTAGAAAACGATGCAAATAACACCGCTCTTTATACAAATGCTTTAAATAACACTATAAAAGACGTAATAAACAAAAAATTACCAGATAGATTATTTATGACGTTAGCTAGATACGATATAACCACAGTCAGCAAATTGAAGCAAGTAGCTCAAAGAGAAGGGTTATACGAGAATAGTATAACAGAAATCAGAAAATCCAAAATCAGAATCAAAAAGGTGGAAAATCTTTTGTACCCAATAGTACAACTCCGTCTCAAACAAAACAATCAGATACAACACAAAACCAAAAACTATTCCAAGAATTTCAACAAAAATTAAATATTGACAGGGCTCAAAATCCAATGAATAGTCAACAGCAAAACAACTATTCAAAGAATAATGTAGCAAAGCAGCCTACAAAAAGGCAAAGAGAAAGTAATAGTAGAATTAGCAAAATGGACACATCCGAAAATTTTCATCAGAATGCCTTGGATCAATCGGAAGAAGAGATAGAGACAAGTCCTTCATCAGAATAATGATGAACAATAAACCTTTGAGATATGTAGTGTAATGTCCGAAAACTTTTTTAATTTCAAAACCTATTTAGGAGATTCCAAAATTCACATGATTGAAGGAGCAGTAGAACTAAAAGAAATTATTTTCCTTGCACACAGCAAACTTTGTCCGACAGAACAAAAATTTTATATCCATAAATTTTCAAATAAATACGACATGTTGATAGGCAGAACTTTCCTAAAAGCCTGCAAAGCACAAATAAATTATGAAGAAGAATACGGAAAATTAGGAAACTATACATTTTATTTTAGAGATGTTGAAGAAATAGAAGAAGAACAAAACATAGAAGTTTTGGACCCACCCACAGAAAGGGACCCGGAAACAAATTTTGCGATTGAAAACGAAATAATAGAAAGCAATGAGTATAGACTCGACCATTTAAACAACGAAGAAACTCAAAAACTAAAAAAGGTCTTGTACGAATTCAGTGACATTCAGTACCGCGAAGGTGAAAATTTGACTTTCACGAGTACAATAAAGCACTCTATTCATACAAAACATGAGGACCCAATCTATAAACGACCATACAAATATCCCCAAACATTTGATATGGAAGTCAACAAACAAATAAATGAAATGATTGAACAGGGTATCATTCGAAAATCGAATTCCCCCTACTGTTCACCCATTTGGATCGTTCCAAAAAAAGAAGATGCTTCCAAGAAACAAAAATTCAGATTAGGGATTGACTATCGAAATCTAAATGAAGTCACAATAGATGACAAATTTCCAATTCCAGTCATGGACGAAATTCTCGACAAACTTGGAAAATGCCAATACTTCACCACCATTGATTTAGCTAAGGGATTTCATCAAATTCAAATGGATCCTGAATCTATTGCAAAAACAGCTTTCTCAACTAAACATGGCCATTACGAATACACCCGTATGCCATATGGTCTTAAAAGTGGCCCGGCAACATTCCGAAGATGCATGAATAATCTTTTGGAAGACCTTATTTATAAGGATTGCCTTGTTTATCTGGATGACATCATTGTGTACTCCACTTCATTGGAGAAACACATATTATCACTCAGAAAGGTATTTAACAAACTAAGAGAAGCTAATCTTAAACTCCAACTCGACAAATGCGAATTTATGAAAAAGGAAACAGCATTCCTTGGTCTTATAATAACAACAGAAGGTATAAAACCTAACCCAGATAAAGTCAAAGCAATTCAAAAATTTCCGAGTCCCAAAACTCCAAAAGAAATTAAATCATTCTTAGGATTATGCGGATTCTTCCGGAAATTTATACCCAACTTTGCACATATTGCAAAACCTTTAACTCTAGGATTAAAGAAAGGAGCTAAAATAAATATAAACGACCCACATTATATTTCATCCTTTGAAAAATTAAAATGCCTCTTTATGAACGATCCTATACTTGCATATCCCGATTTCAAAAAACCATTTTTCCTAACCACAGATGCTAGCAACATAGCTTTAGGTGCGTTCCTCTCACAGGACCATAGACCTATTTCTTATTGTAGTAGAACACTTAACGAACACGAACTTTATTATTCAGCCATAGAAAAGGAATTACTATCTATTGTATGGGCAACCAAATATTTTAGGCCATACCATTTCGGTAGAAAGTTCGAGATTCTAAGCGACCATAAGCCTTTAGTATGGCTCAACAATATAAAAGAACCAAATATGAAACTTCAAAGATGGAAAATAAGACTAAATGAGTTTGATTACAAAATTAAATATTTACCTGGCAAAGAAAATCATGTAGCAGATGCCCTTTCCAGAGTTAAAATAGATGAAAACTTTTTAGGATCAACAGAAAGCACAGCAGCTACAATACATAGTGCTCACGAGGATAATGAAAACTACATTGCCATTAATTATTACAACAGACAAATAGAATTCATTAGAGTTTCAGAAGACAAAGCAGAAACAACAACTTACTTTTACAAAACAAACATAAAAATAACATACAAAGAAATGACCAATGCTTACGCAAGGGATATAATCATAAGATATCTTTGCAGTAAGAACACTGTACTATATTTTCATAATGAACAAGATTTTCCCATATTTCAACAAGCTTTTATCGAAATAATACAACCAAACGCAAATACAAAAACCTCGAAATCTAGCATTAAGTTAGAGGACCTTCAAACGTTTGCACAATTTAAAGAAATAATCCTAAAACAACATAAAGAATTATTACATCCAGGAATTGAAAAAACGATTAATTTGTTTAAAGAAAAATATTATTTTCCCGATTTTCAAAACCTAATTCAAAACATTATTAATGGATGCTCAGTATGCAATATCGCAAAGACAGAAAAAAGAAATACAAAACTAACTTTTGAAATAACACCAGAACTTTTTAATAGCAGAGAAAAATACGTCATGGACTTTTACATGATCGACAATTTACAATTCCTTTCATGCATTGACATTTACTCGAAATTTGCAACACTTGTAGAAGTAAAGTCTAGAGATTGGTTAGAAGCCAAGAGAGCAATTATGAAAGTATTCACAGAAATGGGCACACCAATAGAAATAAAATCAGACAAAAATTCAGCATTTCTGTGTATAGCACTAAAAAATTGGCTACAAGAAGAAAATGCAAAGTTATAAATCACATCAAGTAAAAACGGCAACTCAGACGTAGAAAGATTCCATAAAACAGTAAATGAAAAACTCAGAATTATAAATAGTGAAAATGACATCGAAGAAAAATTACTTAAATTTGAAAAAATTCTCTACGTATACAACCATAAGACGAGACATAAAACAACTACTACTACAACTAGATTTAAACAAGCATCATTAGTAAAGTCAAAAACGACAAATCCATTCAAAAAGACAGGAGAAATAAATCAGTTAGACGAGAAACATTTTGAAGAAAGAAATAGAGGACAAAAAGTTACACACTACAAATCAAAATTCAAGAAGAAAAAGAAAGTTAATAAAAGCAAATACGACAATTAATTAATTACAGGTCAACAACTCAAGATGACTTTTTTATGCATCATGCTATTCTTAACATTAAAATCAACTTGCAGTCAATCCATTGACATAAACCCAGTAAAAGCACCAAACGGTTTCTTAATATTTAAAACAAGAACCATGGACTTACCGACAAACTTTGAATATCATTATTAAAAAGTGAATTTAACTCTAATAGACATTACATATAATAATTTAATGCAACAAGCACAAGAATTTACCGACAAACTTTGAATATCATTATTTAAAAGTGAATTTAACTCTATTAGACATTACATATAATAATTTAATGCAACAAGCACAAGAATTTAAAAACCTAATCCATATTCAATACTTAACAGAAAAACCAAGTAGGGAAATTAATGGAATACAAATTGTAAAACGTAATAAACGAGGACTAATTAACGGAATTGGTTCAATATACAAATATCTTTTTGGTACTCTTGATCAGAAAGATAAAGATGAATTAGAAGAAAAAATAAATAATCTTGAAAGCAATAGCGTACAAGCAAACGAACTAAATTACGTAATAGACACTGTTAATAAAGGTCTAGAAGTAATAAACAACCTCAGGGAAGAAAAAGAAAAATCAGTAAGATTAGAAGTTCTAATCTTTAATTTGAGCATTTCACAGAATACATTGAAGACATAGAAATGGGCATGCAGCTCACTAGACTAGGAATTTTCAACCCAAAACTTCTAAAACATAATCACTTAAGTCATGTTAATTCGGAAAAACTATTGAATACAAAAACTTCCACCTGGCTTAAACCAAGTTCAAACGAGATATTTATCATTTCAAACATTCCTCAATAAATAATAAAAACCCCTATCTTTGAGATACTTCCTTATCCAGACGAGAATAAAAATATTTTGACAGAAAATTCATACGATAAATACTATTTTAATAACACAAAACACAAACACAAAACAAATAGAAACTAACGAATGTATAATAGGCATTTTAAATCAAATCCCAACCACTTGTAAATACACTAAGACATATTTCATATTTTTCAAAATTGCGTAAACAACGAATTAATAATAGAAGGCAGTAACATAATAAAAATTTACGATTGTGCCTTACAACTAAACGAAATATCAATAATAAATTCATTGCTTGACTATAGCCAAAGCATTTATGTAACAAACAATATCACCAGGCTAGAACCTATTTCCTTTATCCAAACAAAAGAGATAATTAACGAACATACGAAATATTATTCTGCATTTCAAACTATTACATTAACCACTTTTATACTTACTATAATAAGTTTGATTACATACTTAATCTATAAGTTTAAGGCAATGCCACAAAAATTAATAATTAAGCATTTTCGATCAAATAACAATCGTGGTCCCACAGACATAATCGAAACCCCAATTGTTGAAAAAATTGAGTCCCAAATTATAAACAAAATTGATACTCCAATATTTACAGCTGAGAAAAACCCCTCGCTTTATCCCAATGTATCCGCCTGAGGACAGGCTATTTTCTTTAGGATGGGGGAGTCATATATCCAACTCCAATACCCAATAACATATAAATATTTCGCCCCCTAAAATTCATAACGTTAAAGTAAACATCCGTTTTTATAAACAATTGTCCCCCTCAAAACCAAAGCGTATGAACGCTAATCCATGAAATTAACATAAACAATTAAACACTTGAAATAATAATTGGCCCCCTAACAACCAAAAGCGTGAGAACGCTAACTCAGCAATTAAAATCGGACCAATCAAATAAATTGGATATTTAATTATATAAACTTCGGCATAGCCGATGTTAGCTTCTTTGATATTTATATATATAGATTTTGTATACTCTCTTTCGAGATGCGTAATAGGGAGCGATGACTCGATTAGAGCGATGAGAGACAAAAAGCAGTTAGTCGCGAATAAACGCATTCTGTTTCATTATTACAATATACCCGCCCTTTCTTTGAGGCTATAAAAAAGCCTATATATGTTTGTTTTCAAAAAATTGTAAACAAGTTCTTTTGATTGGTTGTCACTTTTAGTGACATCAAAACGGAAATTGAGATTAGAACCTTCCACCCACAGGTTTTGTGGTTGGAACACCTGCAGTCGAGAAATTAAACTAAATTATCAAGAATGTTTTTTACCAAATACCTAACCCTTTTTTTAAACGGGCTTAGAACATTCACTCAATTCAGGTATCTGTCTATTTAGGTAATATTATTTGCAAATACCATATACAATATTTCTCTGATGGTAAATGAGAACTTATGTACAATTATACAACACAGTTTATAAATATAATGATTCAGCCCTCGAGCTACGTTATGCTTTACCCCTGGTGCTATCAATAAGTGAAGTAGAAGTAGTTGGCAAAAAGTGGAGACGAAAAGGTGCGTATGAATAAGCTCCTAAGATCGGTGGTAACGAACGGCCATTTTATTGCTGAGTCTCCATTAATTAATCAACTTAAATTAATTAAATACATAAACGTGCGAGTCTGGCATTTTTATTGTTCCCGTAAGCCGCACGAGCTTGCAAAGCCTTCATAACATCTTATCCATCTACAATCTTCTACTGGGTAATGGGATTTTCAACCGACATTTTAAGAAGTGGGTTTGTGTAGTTCTGTGTGTGTTTTCAAAAAATTACCTGTTGTGTAAAAGTGCATTTGATTGGTTATTATCTTAGTACCTACAAAGCGGAAATTGGGGATAAGGGCTTTTCACCCAAATGTTTTGTGGTTTAAATACTTGCAGTCGAGACAATATTATCTACCTCTTTTTATAAGCGCGTTTAAAAAATTGATTCAATTCAGGTAACGGTCTACTTGGGTAACAATACTTTCGAACAATAGGTCAGCATTTATGCAAAAAATTACCTGTTGCGCAAAAGTGCACGTGTAAGATTAATAATTTCGGTACCTAAAATAGGTAAAAGGTATGAACGTATTACCCTGTTGAATTACCTGCATTTTATAAATTTCAAATCGATTCGTCCAGTAGATTTTGCAGGATCGTGCGTGACTGTATCGGCCGAGGATCAAAAAACACTCCTCACTCCTCACTGCTCTTTGCCGCTCACTACTGTTCACCCGGTGGCCTGAACATACCGCCCCCTTGCAACTGTCTGTTGCAATTGTCACCCTGGACATAGATAGGATGGGGAACGGCAGCGTCCTGGAGCGCCTAGATTCCACAGGAGCCGGAGACGAACCATCCGAACACGGTGCTTTGGGCTGCGGGAGTACCGCTATGACCGGGCACACAGCCTGGTTGGATAACCTCAGGATAGAGGTTTGCCCCGAACACAACGCACACCGACGCCGGATGATAATTTTGGAGTGGATAATTTTCCACGGACCGACGCCCACACTTCCCGGATGGGAGTGCGGATGAGCAGGTCCTCTTTTAAACGGAAAATGATGTTCCGCCGGAACGATCGGACCTCGATTCGATGACGGCCGTACACGCTTGGTCGATACCAACCTTGGTCACGGTCAGCCCCTGGCTGCGACACCGATCTAGCGAGCGTCGTCTTGGTGGTTGTCGGCCACATGGAGCAGTGTGTGGTGTTTTTTCCCGCCACGTCGGCATCCATGACGACTCCGGCACGCGTCGGACGAGTGCTCGTGTGCCAAGCAATTGGGGCAGTACTTGTTGGAACAAATGGGGCTAGCCAGACGGCGGGGTCGAAGAGTTTAGCGATATGGGACGGAACCTGCCTCTTGAAGATAGACTCCTTCAATAGTGGGTCCGCTACGGCGAAGAAGAAGACGTCCTCGGCGTCTTGCCAGCGAATTCTCAAGGTTTTCGCAGTGCTCGCGTATTCCAACTCAAGAAAGAATGGCTGCTTGAAGCTCGTGTTTGCCTGGGGTAGACTCGGATTTGTCGATACATCTGCGTGATGTCGGCATTAAAAACGAACTGAAAGAACTTCCAATTTAGTACTTGAAGCGTGATATCGACCTGGAGATTGGGCCCGGTGTGCAAAATATCGTTAAGGCTGACCCCTCGTGTGTGTGAAGATACCGATTTGTTGGATACATTTATTATAGCTTAAATTCTAATAGTAATAATACAAATTATATATACGTACTAGAAAGCCTGCATGCTTCCTTGTGCCCGCGTTTGAAAAATTAAAATTGCGACTATAATTTGAGAGTTAAACTATCCTATCTCTTAAGTTAGATCGAACTGCACATGGTGTGCGAATTTTATTCTAATCGATTAAGTGGTTTATATATAGTGTATACTAGGCCATATCATATAGCTCCCGACAAACATTGTTTTGCCATATAAATAATTTTCTACTTATTTCTAGTGTACATAAAAAATAGCTAGGCAAAACATTATTTTTAAATTATTATAATTTATCCCTTAAAACAATATCAATCTCTTAATGCTAGAGCGTGAACAATATTTTTTGGTTAGTCCTTTAGCTAACACTGGAAGTTTACCCACTCGAGAGCATGCCACGTATAATTGTCCGTATGAAAAACATCGTGTTATCAAACAACCAACGGATGCATTGAATCTACGAAAGCTCCCCAGATGGTGTTTTATCAGGATTAATAACGATAGTGTAATTATCACTTTGTAATTGGTGCATACGTGATTTGAATATTTTCAACAACTCGTTGTGCTCGTTCTAAAGAGGATATAGCTCGCTGACGATGCGCCTGGCATTAAGTAAATCAAGGTTTTAATATAATCACAACGTTCACGCGATTGGCAAGTGCTCTTCCTCGCCGCCCCTAAAGTAGATTTGTAAGAATTTATGTGGTTCGTTTGGCATTAAAAGAAGTTTTGGCAAGATATTTTTTTTCTTCCCAGTATCCCATTACGTCCATACTGAGATCCACAGGCTATCTCTGCCATTGCCATTCATTAATTGAAACACAACTGTAACATGTTTACTCCAATCTCTTGGTTTATTCTCAAGCTAAAAACGGTAAACATTTGGAATTGGAAATTTTAAAATTTTTTTAGATTGGATGTGTATTTTTGCAAAAAAACTATTAATAATTCAAATTGAGTCAGCAATGATTTTTATTTTTTTTTCTCAATAATAAAAATCATTAAATGATTTTTATAATTTTTTTTTTTATATAAATCACAAATGATTTTTATTTTATTTTTTTTTTCAAAAATAAGAGTTATGGGTTGAGGGAAAAACAAAAATCAAAAATAAAAGTTATTTTCGAGTTTTAATTAAAAAAATCAAAAATAAGAGTTATTTTTGAGTTAAATGGAAAAAGTTTCAAAATAATTATTATTATTGATTTGTTTAGATTTATCTTATAACAGTTACGGTCCCTGGTCGTAACAGATCACTAGATCTGGTATTTGTGTTGGATTCTGCCAAACTTTACTAAACTTAAAAACTCTTGTTAACTAATGATTGGACATATCGGTATACTTGCACGGATATGTATTCTGCCATTTCTGTCTTCTATAAAACTCTTGAGTCGTTCTTTGATGTTTGTGTCCCGCGTGTAACTCTAGGATGGTCTGATAGACCTCCTTGGTTCTCACGTGAGTTATGTAACTTGAAGAACGTAAAATCGAGATGTTATAAAAGATTTAAAAAATCCGGTTAAGCATCGGATGTTTCCCTATATGTAGTTCCTCGATCAAATTTTATGGTGCTGAATTCACATTGCTATAAGGATTATCTTCAGCGATGTAAACTTAGGTTTTCCCGCGATCCTAAGCAATTTTATAAATTTGTCAATCTTCAACGTAAGACATCGGTGCACCCGTCTTACTTGGCTTTCGAAAACAATAAAGCTGACAATGATCAGGCGATTGCCGACATGTTTGCAGATTTTTTCAAAACAACTTATTTCTCTTCGATTTATCAAGCAAATCCTCCTTATCCTCATCACTTGCAATCGTCTAATTGCATTTTAGACCCTGTGATTGATGAAAGTTCGGTTCTTAGCGTGCTCAGTTCCGTCAAACCAATATATGCACCTGGCCCTGATGGAATACTGGGCTGCGTATGAAGGTTTTGCGCGGAGGCCCTATGTAAGCCAATATTTAAGTTGTTTACACTGTCCGTCACATCTTTCGACTTCCCGCCTATCTGGAAGGAATCATATATTATTCCTCTTCATAAAAAGGGGAAGAAGACCGAAGTCTCCAATTATAGGGGTATTTCTAAATTTTCTCGTTTTGTTCGACGAGCGTTTCGGCAATGGCGATTCGAATGATATTATCAATTAAAGTCAAATTTGATTTTCGATACATGAAAGATCAGGATTTAAGACCTGATGATGCAGCAGATCACTTGAGCAGTATAGATGAGTCTGTGGTCGAACAACGTGTTAACCCGGCAGGCCGAAGCTGATTCGAATTAGAAGGCCTGGCAGACAAAAAAATTAGTTCAACATTTTAAGCGCATTGATAACAACTGAGGTGATCATACCAGAGACCTATGACGTGGCGCTTATTAGTCCGTTTGCTTCGCATTGGCGTGGACTAAGCAAAAAGAGTATGACTCCTTGAAGCCAACTCACACTTGGCAGCTTAGTACGCTACCGGAAAGGTATGAACCTGTTGGCTGCAAGTGGGTCTACAGTGTAAAGCGTTATGCGAAGGGAGAAGTCGAGCGTTTTAAGGCCAGACTAGTAGCAAAAGGATGTTCACGCTATGGAGTGAACTACAATGAAACATACTCGCCTGGAAGAGTGTTCGTTTCATCTTGGCCCTAGCAGCGCGTTTAAAATTGTATCTACACCAGATGAATGTATGCGCTGCTTACTTAAACAGTGCGATACCGTATACATGAAGCAGCCCGAACGATACGCAACTGAAGACAAAAGCAAGTACTTCTGTTGAAAAAGGCGTTATATGGACTCAAACAGACTGGACGGGAGTGAAACTACAAACTCGATAGTGTTTGCAAGCTAATGGTTTTATACCTTGCAACAATAAACCATGTCTATACAAACAGCAAGCAAAAGGTAATCCATCACCAATCCTTGTCTATGTAGACGAACTTGTTATAGGATGCCAGGAAAAATCGGATGTTGACAGGGGATTAAAATTTGAAATTTTTTTTCGGGGTTTTTTATTACCCGGGAAAAATAAAGTATGAAAACCATCAGGATCGGACCACTATATCATATAGCTCTAAAAGAACTAGTAGAAACATTTTTATTAAAATCGGAGTATGCTATGAAATTTACATATGTGATAATATTGGATATAAAAGCCCAGATCCCAAAATTTGAAGTTGCAGAAAACAAATTTTGACCATGTAAAATTATTATTACAAGGACTGCTATGCCGAAGTTTATATATTTAAAGTTTAAGTTGATATTTAAAGTATAAGATAAATTTGTGGACATACTTGCATTGAGGAAGGGTGTTGAAATAATTCTCTCTCAACTCAATGCATGCATGGTCACACATATATGATCGTATATACCAGAGCCCGGCACTCATATCCCCGGGGGACGAACACGTTCGGCACCTCGTATGCATGTAACCGAACGGCTGCCGAAGTCCTCACACAGAGCATGAGGGTTGATTTAGTTGCCCTCAGCATTTCGATGTAAGCACATCTATGTCGCTTTGCTCGATCGCTACACATGAAAAAATTAATGCCTTCATTCTTTTTATGTAACTGGCAACTTTTGCAAAAATATTATAATATAATCATATTATGCAAATATTCCACTTACATCATCGAATCTTCGAGCATCGGCCGAAGTAGGTAAAAAGGTTTCTTGCATTTGTCGTTGTTTAGAAATGCATACGATAAAAAAGAGAATGGGAAGTGGGACAAAAAATCTATTTTTAGCAAAAGTAGGTAAAAAGGGTTAACACGCTACCTAAAAGTCAAGATTTTCGCGAATCTGCGGTCCACCTTTTAGTCGTAATTGACCCTTCAATTTGTATGAAAGAGTTTTCTATCGCATTACTAATTTTTATGCTTTCATCAAATGCAATTTGCGCAGTGTAAAGCAACTTACGCACACAAGCAAGCGCACACATACTACTACATCTTTTCAGCGCTCTCTTTGTGTCGGGCCCTGGTATATACATAAGTAACTTTGTATACTCTCTCGCGAGTTGCGTAAAAGAGAGCAATGACTCGACGATAGACAGAAAGAAGTTAGTCGCGAATAAACTGCAGAAGCAACCACACGCATTCTGTTTTTATACCCTTGCAAAACGGGTATGTTTATTTTGGTCAGAAGTGTGCAACGTTTAGAAGGAAGCATTTCCAACCATATAAAGTAAATATATTCTTGATCAGCATGACGAGACGAGTTCATATAGCCATGCCCGTCCGTCAGTCCGCCCGCCCGACCGTCTGTCAGTCCGTCTGGATCAACGCAAACTCCTTCTAGACCGTTAGAGCTACAGAGTTGAAATTTAACAAGTAGGTTTGTATATACTGCAGGGGTTGTATTCCTCGGATTCAGCCAGATCGGACCACTATATCATATAGCTCCCATACAAACAGCAAAGTCACGAACAGTGACTTTTCTCAATAACTTCATTATTTTTTGAGCTATTGTCGTGAATTTAATTTTTATGAATTTATTACACTAACAAACGACTGTGCCAAATTTGATCAAGATCGGGTGACTATATCATATAGCTCCCATAGGACCGATCGGTCGAAAAGAGTGACTTTGGTCAATAACTTCGTTACTTTTAAAGCAATTGCCATAAACATTTATATTTCTCAGTTTAGCATAACTATTAATGGCTGTGCAAAATTTGATCAAAATCCGGTGACTATATCATATAGCTCCCATAGGAACGATCTTTCGAAAACAGTGACTTTTGTCAATAGCTTCGTTACTTTTGACGCGATTACTTTCAAATTAAACATTTGTTAGTTTAATATATCTTTTAATGACTGTGCCAAATTTGATAAGGATCGGGTAACTATATCATATAGCTCCCATAGGAACGAACGGTGTAAAACACTGACTTTAATCAATATCGTCGTTATTTGCTATGCTAAGATTGTAGGCCGTTCTTTCGGAAACATTAGCCTTTTTAGATAAAACCTTCTTCCACTTTGATGGCTATAGGTAAGGAAAGAGTTGCCAAAAAAGTTGCATGGGTATAAAAACTTTGACGCGGTCGAAGTTGGTCCCGTCCTTCTGGTTATTATTACAATATACCCCGACAAATATAAGACTTAATTATAAGGTAGATACAGACATCTCCGCGCATTTATACAGGCATTTATTAGGGACAATTCAGTTTGTAGCTCCACGTCACAGTGTGCGGACGTGTAAAAATAAGTAGGTGTTTTTTGTTGTTAAATTAATGTTAAAGATAATCACAATTAAATGATTTTATAATTGCCCTGAAGGCGACCACCGATGGGTGGTCGAAATATATCGTAGAAGAAAATAACTGTTTTTATTTTTGTTTTTATTCATCATCCCAACAATTTGACCTCGAACCGGCAAAATCTTTTTTTAAAATCTTTTAAAATATTTTCCTTAATATCATTTATTAATTTTAATTTTAAAAATTCAAATTAATTAATTTTTTTAGAAATTCAAATATTTCAAATTTTCCTTAATTTTCTTTAGAAGTTTAAATATTTTAAAATCTTTATATTTTCATTAATAATTTTTTTAAGAAATTTAAGTCTTTATTAATTTTTTCAAGAAAATAAATTATTTCAAAATCTTTTATAATATTTTCCTTCATTTCTTTGAAATTTAAATATTTTAAAATCTTTTATAATATTTTCCTTAAGTTTTTTAGGAAATTTAAATATATTCAAATCTACATAATTTCCTTAATTTTCTAATCAAATTAAAATAGTCTAAAATTTTTATATTTTCCTTAAAAAATTTAAAATATTAAATTTCTTAAGAAATTTAAATATTTTGAAAACTTATATAATGTTAAGAGGGGAGGGGACGCACAACCCGAATATCGCAGGCAAAACAATAAGAATAGTAACACTTCCGTACAACTCAGAAGTTTATTAGAGACTAACATAATGCGAGCGCCAGTAATTCATTTGGGCAAGCGCAGTATTCAAATACAAAAGATATATATAAATGTATGTGTTCAAATACATACGCAGATAGAATTCATGTGTGCATTGCTCTGGAAAGTTCTTGTACAGTACTATTTTAACACCCTTCCTCAATACAACCATGTCTTACAAAGTTAATGCACATTTAACATATTAACAAAGTCATTATGCGTTTTCTTTGGCGAATTCTTAGTTAATATATCCGCTATCATTAAATCAGTCGAAATCAGTATCATTCTTTCGACGAATTTTGTCTATGTACCCCATTGGTTGCCTCATATACACCGTGTCCTCCAGATCGGTATTGAGGTGATGATTGATCGACATACAGGTGCACATGTATCGATGTAGTTTACACCGAACTGCTGCGAACATCCTTTCACCTAGACATTTCCACCAGAGTGCTATGGTCCCTTTTTTCTACAGGTAGTCATCGAATGCTTTGTTCACATATTCTCGTCCATTGTCACTGCAGATACATTTTAGCTTCTTCCCTGTCTGCCTCTCCACTAGACTCTTGAACGCCAAAAACTTGCCAAAGACCTCATCTTTGCCCATGAGGAAGTACACTTGTATAATTAAGATGACCAAAGCGTTTGTGGCAGAATGATACATCTTCTCAACAGCAGCAAAAAGATTTTCCGACTCAGCTTCAAAAACAAAGAAGTTGCCAATCCTTTTTGCTTCTAAAATACATTCACCATTTTGTATGACCTTTGCCATAGGTTTTTCGAAATGTACAACACTGTTACATTCAATAACACAAACCACTGACATAAAGTTTCCTGCCAGCCGTGGTACAAAAAGTACATTGTTGCCCTTGCCGGCCGCATTTGTAACAAGTAATTTGCGAACGAATTCTCTGTGCGTGTTTTTTGATTTCTGCTTCTGTTCTGCGTAGCGACAATTGCCTCTTGCCCATTCTCTTTCGTTACAGTTAGACCACTAACAATAGAACACATAGATGGGACAAACTCATGATTTTTTGATTGCAAACGCTAGCCTAGTCATGGAAACCCAGAGAACTTCGGAAAACCCGAACGCTCGTACTCTCAATGAGAGCGTAAAGTAAGGAGAGGGCCAAGCAGCTACGAAAATAATTGAGTCCAGCACAGACTACAGCAGGGCCCGGCACAAAGAGAGCGCTAAAAAAGTTTAGTTGTATGTGTGCACTTGCTTGTGTGCGTATGTTGCTTTACACTGCGCAAAATTAAACTTCATCAAATTCTGCCTCAAATCAAGAAAACGAGTGCAGCAAATAATCTTATGCAAGAAAAAGATAGAGAAAACAAAGCAGCGATCAATTTTTTCATGTGTGTTCTCTCAACAAAGCGACATAGATCTGCTTACGTCGAAATGCTGAGGGAAACTAAAACCCACCCTCTCGCTCAAGATAATTTTGTGTGAGGACTTCGGCAGCCGTTCGGTTACACGCATACGAGGTGCCGAACAAGTTCGTCCCCCGGGGGATATGAGTGCCGGGCTCTGGACTACAGAACGACGAAGGCAGGCCTATGTCGCTTGTGATTTCGTGCTGCCTATGTATGTGTACACTCGTCGGTACATGCTCAGGCTTCGTAGTGTCTGTGTGACGTGAAGTTGTACAACATCGCATTTCAATTTAGAGTTGAACTACTTTCTGACTGAGACTTATTAATTGTCCTAGGGGACTTTAACCTGCCCACTATGACTTGGTCAACAGTTAATGTTAGCAAAACGTTGCTGCCCTCTGGGTGTCATGATTTTATTGATGGTCTGCTTGAGCTTTCGTTGGCCCAGCTGAATTCGATTTCTAATACGTCTGGCAGATTTCTGGATCTGATTTTTACTTCTGATCCTAGCTTTTGAAAGTATCTAGAACCATGGATTGAAAATGCTATGCTACGTCGGAGTTTTTTTTTTTGCTCCCGCTACTGCTCTGATTTCGAAGGGCTACATAGCATAGCAGAGAGCACAAACGGAAAATGATTGCTCTTCTGCTCCGTAGCATACATCGTCAAAGCACAGAGCAATAGCAAGAGCAAAAAATTTTCGATGCGCTATTTGTAGTTGTAGCAATAGCACAAGCATTAAAAGAGAGATGAGAGCGGAGCAAACAAAATAAATTTTTGTGCTACTGCTACGGAGCATTTCCTTTTCGGTTTCTCTCGTAGCAGTTTCGTAGTCGCTCTCGTAGCATCTTCGTAGTTGCTCTCATAGTAGATCTGTACTAGAGGTGGGCATGGGCCGAAATGTTACATTCAAACCAACTCAGCCCATGGGCTTAAAAGTTCACCCGCACCCGAAAGCTAAAAAAAAATTTGGACATTAAAGCTTTCAGATTTACAATATTGTTTATAACTTCTTTTATTCAGTGCAATGTGGAGTGGTGTTTACAGAAACCGTAAGATCTCGGTGGTAATGTATTGTTGTTGTTTAAGTGGATTTCCTACCTTGTTTTTATCGATCTTTCTAAGCATTTGAATACTACGCAAAGTAGGCAGATAGGTCAAGTGTTTATTATTATAGATGAATCTAGAATCTAGATTCTTTTCAAACACCGGTACTACTTTTATTTTTTCCAACTAACTGGTATGTCACCGTTGCCTAAACTCTCGTTTAGCAGTGTCACCTAAACTTGGATTTCTGATGGTGGTAAGGCTAGAAGCATTCTATATGAGATATTGTGTGGATTCTTTGCTGAGTTGCGGGAGTTTAAAAATTCAAGTAAATCTTTGTCTGTAAAGTTTGAGTTGCTACCGGGTAGTATCCAGTTGTCAGGTGGGTTCATTTTACTGCAGTCTGGAGTGTCAGGTAAGGACGCCATTTGGTTCAAGAATTTTTCGTGTTTCAGTTTTTAGTTTTTTCGTTCTTTGACGGTTTTATTTTTTTATATTGATTAAGGGCTCAAATTTTTTGCCGCATTTTATTTGCGGAGTCAGTTTTTGAAATTTCGTCCATTCTTGTCCATATTGATCAGATCGGATAAATATAACACAAGTTACAGTCAATATAAATCGGCTCTTCTACGTCCTTGCTTGAAATCCACAGAGCAGTTGAGCACACGCATACACACATATACGCAACGCTACGTAAACTGTATGTGTATGCGTGCCAGTCGCAGCATGCAGCATGGGAAAAAAGAAGAAGAAAAAGAAATGGAAATGATATTTGAAAGGTTTTGAATTGATGATACAGAAAAAGAGTTTGGAACATGTAAAAATAATATTACGGCCAAGGACTGCAAGGGTATATAAACTTCGGTACAGCCGAAGTTAGCTCCTTTGATATTTTTGGTATGTATCTGTTTTTTGGGTCTATAAATATTGTAACTAAACAGTTATACTTTGTGTAGTTGAGGTTAGGTTGTCCAGTGAAGAGATGTGAAATTTTGAGAAGTCTTGGAGTATTTTCTTGTGATTTGTCCTTGTTTGATTCTGTACTTTGTATGTTTCGTCTAGTTCCAGCATAAATAAAATTGTAGAGTTTGTTACTGTCTACCTCAACAGGTGTTGTAGTTGTTAATTAACGTGATGGGTGGGGCTGCCTTTGTTAAGACAATAGAAGTTGTTGTTGATTAGTAATTGTTCTATAATATTGGCTCTGTTAAGTCGTATTTCCTCATATTTCCGATTTAGCGTTAGGATCTCCTGCTATGATTGTTAAAACGTTAGACTAGTTTGCTCTCTGTTTAAGATTAAACATCGTGATCATACAAAATGGCTTAACCAATTAAGATTCATATGTCAAGTATTGTTTAAAACCAACAAATATGCATCCACACTCTGTGGAAACCACTTTAGACTATAACAACGGCGCGATGTCAAGTAGCCAACGCTGAGCATGGGGATGGAGTGCAAATTGGTTTTTTAGTTGTTCTTGTGAATTCCCTAAACACTCTCTTTAGAATATCTTTGCATCCTCTCACAAACAGTTCATTAAACTTTGTTTGGATAATTTAAAAACAGTTGTTTCTATTTTATTTTCCGATATATTTCGGACACTCATCGGTGGTCGTCCTCAGGGCAATTATTTTTATACTTCCGCACACTGCGACGTAGAGCTACACACAGATGTTCAGTGTGAGCACTAAAGAAAGGATTAAGGTATGAATTTAATTAAATACCTTAAGTTACGTCCGTCAAGTTACCGACACTGTTAAACTCGAGTTAGCGACGGTCCTCTGTTAACCCTCTGTTAAGTTTTTTGCATTATTATACCCTTGCAAAAAGAGGCGAGTTCAAATAGCCATGTCCGTCCGTCCGTCTGGATCAACGCAAACTCCTCCTAGACCGTAAGAGCTACAGAGCTGATTTTTTTTTTTGCACGTAGGCTTGTATATACTGCAGGCGTTGTATATCTCGGATTCAGCCGGATCACTATATCATATAGCTCCCATACAAATGGCAAAGTCATGAACAGTGACTTTTCTTAATAACTTCGTTATTTTCTAAGCTATGATCATGAAATTTAATATTGTTGTGTTAATTACACATAAAAACGACTATGCCAAATTTTATCAAGATCGGGTGACTATATCATATAGCTCCCATAGGAACGATCTCTCGAAAACAGTGACTTTTGTCAATAACTTCGTTTCTTTTGACGCAATTGCTTTTAAATTACAAATTTCCAAAAACACAGCCGAATGAAAATTAAATGCCAGAGTGATCAATGGACTTTCTAGAGTATGGGTGGGGGCATTCCTTTTTAATGTGGGTGGGGGGCATTCTTTTTTGATGTGGGAGGTGAACTACTTACCTTATTCATTTACATTACAGACAAATATAATTACAAGCTCATAGAAAAGTATGTAATTATTGGGTGGGGCATTCTTTTTTTGATATGAGAGGGGAACTACTTACCTTGTTGATTTGCAAATGGAATAGCTAAAATAATAAAAATGGACCCTTTTGTTCGTATTGTTTTGTTTGTATAAACTCATTGCTTGCTCAATAGATAGAATAGTGGACTAGGCCTACTGGGAAACCACTTAAAAAGTTGAACTCTACCTCAAGGTGGTATGGAAAGGAGTTCAAAACGGTGGTAAGTTATTTTATTACTTCTACTTAACATATGTCTGCATAACATATGTTATTCTTCTTCATTGTCATCAATGTCAAGAATGTCAAGTTTAAAGCTCTATGCCAATAAATATTACATTGAAAGATAATTACCCGTTGCCCTAAATCGATGATTGCTAGATAAGTTTCTACGAAGATTAGATTACCCTTGCAGAGGGTAGTATAAAATTGGTCAGATGTTTGTAACGCACAGAAGGAGACGTTTCCGACCCCATAAAGTATATATAGTCATATATCCAACTCCAATACCCAATAACATATAAATATTTCGCCCCCTAAAATTCATAACGTTAAAGTAAACATCCGTTTTTATAAATTGTCATTAACATAAACAATTAAACACTTGAAATAATAATTGTCCCCCTAAGAACCAAAAGCGTGAGAACGCTAACTCAGCAATTAAAATCGGACCAATCAAATCATCGAAATATCAATCACGCCACCAAAGGGCTCCCAAATTTAGCTTATAAATATAACCATAAGACATTTTTGTAACCAGTTCTAAGTTTTCATTCAAATAATAAAGTACGTTGCATTTAACTCACAAAACATATCTTTTTTTCCTTATTGGGAAAATTGGATATTTAATTGACGCAGTCGGTAGGATTGGAAAAAAGTTATTCCATCCGTGTTACATATAGAATTGTTATCCGTGTGTTACATAGAATTGGTGAATAATCACTGTAGTGAACTGTTATTCTATCCGTGCGACTGTGTGTTACAACCATTAAATCCAATTGAGGAACAAAAACGCCAACTTGTGTGCGAACAAAAAACCAAAATCCAAAATAAAACATAACCAAACCCAGAAAATTAACAAAACAAAACACCACAAAAAACCCAAAAGATCAACAAAACAAAACATCACTAAAACCTATAAAAAAAAAAAAACAAAACAAAACATCACTAAAACCCAGAAAATCAAAAAAAATAAAACACCACTAAAACAAAAAAAAAGAAGAAATAAAATGGCTGTATAACTCACCGAAGCCCACCTCAATCAGGCACTGTCTTCGTTAAGACAGGTGGCAAATTATGATGGAGCTCCAGAGAATCTGACGTCATTCATAAGGAGGATAGATTTTTTCATAACATATTGTTCAGTGCAATCGAGATGCAGCTCACTGGAGAAGCACAACGGCTCTCACAAATTGGACAAGCCAACACCTGGCCGGAACTAAGGACACTCCTCATCAATGAATTAAAGACGCAGACCCCCTGTGAGGAACTTCTTCGACGCCTCTACAACACCAACTATGCAGGAAATCTTCGTAAGTTTGTAACAGAATTAGAAGATAAGTCCTATATTATCACAAACAAGTTAAGTCTAGAAAACGATGCAAATAACACCGCTCTTTATACAAATGCTTTAAATAACACTATAAAAGACGTAATAAACAAAAAATTACCAGATAGATTATTTATGACGTTAGCTAGATACGATATAACCACAGTCAGCAAATTGAAGCAAGTAGCTCAAAGAGAAGGGTTATACGAGAATAGTATAACAGAAATCAGAAAATCCAAAATCAGAATCAAAAAGGTGGAAAATCTTTTGTACCCAATAGTACAACTTCGTCTCAAACAAAACAATCAGATACAACACAAAACCAAAAACTATTCCAAGAATTTCAACAAAAATTAAATATTGACAGGGCTCAAAATCCAATGAATAGTCAACAGCAAAACAACTATTCAAAGAATAATGTAGCAAAGCAGCCTACAAAAAGGCAAAGAGAAAGTAATAGTAGAATTAGCAAAATGGACACATCCGAAAATTTTCATCAGAATGCCTTGGATCAATCGGAAGAAGAGATAGAGACAAGTCCTTCATCAGAATAATGATGAACAATAAACCTTTGAGATATGTAGTGTAATGTCCGAAAACTTTTTTAATTTCAAAACCTATTTAGGAGATTCCAAAATTCACATGATTGAAGGAGCAGTAGAACTAAAAGAAATTATTTTCCTTGCACCCAGCAAACTTTGTCCGACAGAACAAAAATTTTATATCCATAAATTTTCAAATAAATACGACATGTTGATAGGCAGAACTTTCCTAAAAGCCTGCAAAGCACAAATAAATTATGAAGAAGAATACGGAAAATTAGGAAACTATACATTTTATTTTAGAGATGTTGAAGAAATAGAAGAAGAACAAAACATAGAAGTTTTGGACCCACCCACAGAAAGGGACCCGGAAACAAATTTTGCGATTGAAAACGAAATAATAGAAAGCAATGAGTATAGACTCGACCATTTAAACAACGAAGAAACTCAAAAACTAAAAAAGGTCTTGTACGAATTCAGTGACATTCAGTACCGCGAAGGTGAAAATTTGACTTTCACGAGTACAATAAAGCACTCTATTCATACAAAACATGAGGACCCAATCTATAAACGACCATACAAATATCCCCAAACATTTGATATGGAAGTCAACAAACAAATAAATGAAATGATTGAACAGGGTATCATTCGAAAATCGAATTCCCCCTACTGCTCACCCATTTGGATCGTTCCAAAAAAAGAAGATGCTTCCAAGAAACAAAAATTCAGATTAGGGATTGACTATCGAAATCTAAATGAAGTCACAATAGATGACAAATTTCCAATTCCAGTCATGGACGAAATTCTCGACAAACTTGGAAAATGCCAATACTTCACCACCATTGATTTAGCTAAGGGATTTCATCAAATTCAAATGGATCCTGAATCTATTGCAAAAACAGCTTTCTCAACTAAACATGGCCATTACGAATACACCCGTATGCCATATGGTCTTAAAAGTGGCCCGGCAACATTCCGAAGATGCATGAATAATCTTTTGGAAGACCTTATTTATAAGGATTGCCTTGTTTATCTGGATGACATCATTGTGTACTCCACTTCATTGGAGAAACACATATTATCACTCAGAAAGGTATTTAACAAACTAAGAGAAGCTAATCTTAAACTCCAACTCGACAAATGCGAATTTATGAAAAAGGAAACAGCATTCCTTGGTCTTATAATAACAACAGAAGGTATAAAACCTAACCCAGATAAAGTCAAAGCAATTCAAAAATTTCCGAGTCCCAAAACTCCAAAAGAAATTAAATCATTCTTAGGATTATGCGGATTCTTCCGGAAATTTATACCCAACTTTGCACATATTGCAAAACCTTTAACTCTAGGATTAAAGAAAGGAGCTAAAATAAATATAAACGACCCACATTATATTTCATCCTTTGAAAAATTAAAATGCCTCTTTATGAACGATCCTATACTTGCATATCCCGATTTCAAAAAACCATTTTTCCTAACCACAGATGCTAGCAACATAGCTTTAGGTGCGTTCCTCTCACAGGACCATAGACCTATTTCTTATGGTAGTAGAACACTTAACGAACACGAACTTTATTATTCAGCCATAGAAAAGGAATTACTATCTATTGTATGGGCAACCAAATATTTTAGGCCATACCATTTCGGTAGAAAGTTCGAGATTCTAAGCGACCATAAGCCTTTAGTATGGCTCAACAATATAAAAGAACCAAATATGAAACTTCAAAGATGGAAAATAAGACTAAATGAGTTTGATTACAAAATTAAATATTTACCTGGCAAAGAAAATCATGTAGCAGATGCCCTTTCCAGAGTTAAAATAGATGAAAACTTTTTAGGATCAACAGAAAGCACAGCAGCTACAATACATAGTGCTCACGAGGATAATGAAAACTACATTCCCATTAATTATTACAACAGACAAATAGAATTCATTAGAGGTTCAGAAGACAAAGCAGAAACAACAACTTACTTTTACAAAACAAACATAAAAATAACATACAAAGAAATGACCAATGCTTACGCAAGGGATATAATCATAAGATATCTTTGCAGTAAGAACACTGTACTATATTTTCATAATGAACAAGATTTTCCCATATTTCAACAAGCTTTTATCGAAATAATACAACCAAACGCAAATACAAAAACCTCGAAATCTAGCATTAAGTTAGAGGACCTTCAAACGTTTGCACAATTTAAAGAAATAATCCTAAAACAACATAAAGAATTATTACATCCAGGAATTGAAAAAACGATTAATTTGTTTAAAGAAAAATATTATTTCCCGATTTTCAAAACCTAATTCAAAACATTATTAATGGATGCTCAGTATGCAATATCGCAAAGACAGAAAATAGAAATACAAAACTAACTTTTGAAATAACACCAGAACTTTTTAATAGCAGAGAAAAATACGTCATGGACTTTTACATGATCGACAATTTACAATTCCTTTCATGCATTGACATTTACTCGAAATTTGCAACACTTGTAGAAGTAAAGTCTAGAGATTGGTTAGAAGCCAAGAGAGCAATTATGAAAGTATTCACTGAAATGGGCAAACCAATAGAAATAAAATCAGACAAAAATTCAGCATTTCTGTGTATAGCACTAAAAAATTGGCTACAAGAAGAAAATGTAAAGTTATAAATCACATCAAGTAAAAACGGCATCTCAGACGTAGAAAGATTCCATAAAACAGTAAATGAAAAACTCAGAATTATAAATAGTGAAAATGACATCGAAGATAAATTACTTAAATTTGAAAAAATTCTCTACGTATACAATCATAAGACGAGACATAAAACAACTACTACTACAACTAGATTTAAACAAGCATCATTAGTAAAGTCAAAAACGACAAATCCATTCAAAAAGACAGGAGAAATAAATCAGTTAGACGAGAAACATTTTGAAGAAAGAAATAGAGGACAAAAAGTTACACACTACAAATCAAAATTCAAGAAGAAAAAGAAAGTTAATAAAAGCAAATACGACAATTAATTAATTACAGGTCAACAACTCAAGATGACTTTTTTATGCATCATGCTATTCTTAACATTAAAATCAACTTGCAGTCAATCCATTGACATAAACCCAGTAAAAGCACCAAACGGTTTCTTAATATTTAAAACAAGAACCATGGACTTACCGACAAACTTTGAATATCATTATTAAAAAGTGAATTTAACTCTAATAGACATTACATAAAATAATTTAATGCAACAAGCACAAGAATTTACCGACAAACTTTGAATATCATTATTTAAAAGTGAATTTAACTCTATTAGACATTACATATAATAATTTAATGCAACAAGCACAAGAATTTAAAAACCTAATCCATATTCAATACTTAACAGAAAAACCAAGTAGGGAAATTAATGGAATACAAATTGTAAAACGTAATAAACGAGGACTAATTAACGGAATTGGTTCAATATACAAATATCTTTTTGGTACTCTTGATCAGAAAGATAAAGATGAATTAGAAGAAAAAATAAATAATCTTGAAAGCAATAGCGTACAAGCAAACGAACTAAATTACGTAATAGACACTGTTAATAAAGGTCTAGAAGTAATAAACAACCTCAGGGAAGAAAAAGAAAAATCAGTAAGATTAGAAGTTCTAATCTTTAATTTTGAGCATTTCACAGAATACATTGAAGACATAGAAATGGGCATGCAGCTCACTAGACTAGGAATTTTCAACCCAAAACTTCTAAAACATAATCACTTAAGTCATGTTAATTCGGAAAAACTATTGAATACAAAAACTTCCACCTGGCTTAAACCAAGTTCAAACGAGATATTTATCATTTCAAACATACCTCAATAAATAATAAAAACCCCTATCTTTGAGATACTTCCTTATCCAGACGAGAATAAAAATATTTTGACAGAAAATTCATACGATAAATACTATTTTAATAACACAAAACACAAACACAAAACAAATAGAAACTAACGAATGTATAATAGGCATTTTAAATCAAATCCCAACCACTTGTAAATACACTAAGACATATTTCATATTTTTCAAAATTGCGTAAACAACGAATTAATAATAGAAGGCAGTAACATAATAAAAATTTACGATTGTGCCTTACAACTAAACGAAATATCAATAATTAATTCATTGCTTGACTATAGCCAAAGCATTTATGTAACAAACAATATCACCAGGCTAGAACCTATTTCCTTTATCCAAACAAAAGAGATAATTAACGAACATACGAAATATTATTCTGCATTTCAAACTATTACATTAACCACTTTTATACTTACTATAATAAGTTTGATTACATACTTAATCTATAAGTTTAAGGCAATGCCACAAAAATTAATAATTAAGCATTTTCGATCAAATAACAATCGTGGTCCCACAGACATAATCGAAACCCCAATTGTTGAAAAAATTGAGTCCCAAATTATAAACAAAATTGATACTCCAATATTTACAGCTGAGAAAAACCCCTCGCTTTATCCCAATGTATCCGCCTGAGGACAGGCTATTTTCTTTAGGATGGGGGAGTCATATATCCAACTCCAATACCCAATAACATATAAATATTTCGCCCCCTAAAATTCATAACGTTAAAGTAAACATCCGTTTTTATAAACAATTGTCCCCCTCAAAACCAAAGCGTATGAACGCTAATCCATGAAATTAACATAAACAATTAAACACTTGAAATAATAATTGGCCCCCTAACAACCAAAAGCGTGAGAACGCTAACTCAGCAATTAAAATCGGACCAATCCAATAAATTGGATATTTAATTATATAAACTTCGGCATAGCCGATGTTAGCTTCTTTGATATTTATATATATAGATTTTGTATACTCTCTTTCGAGATGCGTAATAGGGAGCGATGACTCGATTAGAGCGATGAGAGACAAAAAGCAGTTAGTCGCGAATAAACTGCACGATCAACCACACGCATTCTGTTTCATTATTACAATATACCCGCCCTTTCTTTGAGGCCCTTTCGCGAATAAACTGCACGATCAACCACACGCATTCTGTTTCATTATTACAATATACCCGCCCTTTCTTTGAGGCTATAAAAAAGCCTATATATGTTTGTTTTCAAAAAATTGTAAAAAAGTTCTTTTGATTGGTTGTCACTTTTAGTGACATCAAAACGGAAATTGAGATTAGAACCTTCCACCCACAGGTTTTGTGGTTGGAACACCTGCAGTCGAGAAATTAAACTAAATTATCAAGAATGTTTTTTACCAAATACCTAACCCTTTTTTTAAACGGGCTTAGAACATTCACTCAATTCAGGTATCTGTCTATTTAGGTAATATTATTTGCAAATACCATATACAATATTTCTCTGATGGTAAATGAGAACTTATGTACAATTATACAACACAGTTTATAAATATAATGATTCAGCCCTCGAGCTACGTTATGCTTTACCCCTGGTGCTATCAATAAGTGAAGTAGAAGTAGTTGGCAAAAAGTGGAGACGAAAAGGTGCGTATGAATAAGCTCCTAAGATCGGTGGTAACGAACGGCCATTTTATTGCTGAGTCTCCATTAATTAATCAACTTAAATTAATTAAATACATAAACGTGCAAGTCTGGCATTTTTATTGTTCCCGTAAGCCGCACGCGCTTGCAAAGCCTTCATAACATCTTATCCATCTACAATCTTCTACTGGGTAATGGGATTTTCAACCGACATTTTAAGAAGTGGGTTTGTGTAGTTCTGTGTGTGTTTTCAAAAAATTACCTGTTGTGTAAAAGTGCATTTGATTGGTTATTATCTTAGTACCTACAAAGCGGAAATTGGGGATAAGGGCTTTTCACCCAAATGTTTTGTGGTTTAAATACTTGCAGTCGAGACAATATTATCTACCTCTTTTTATAAGCGCGTTTAAAAAATTGATTCAATTCAGGTAACGGTCTACTTGGGTAACAATACTTTCGAACAATAGGTCAGCATTTATGCAAAAAATTACCTGTTGCGCAAAAGTGCACGTGTAAGATTAATAATTTCGGTACCTAAAATAGGTAAAAGGTATGAACGTATTACCCTGTTGAAATACCTGCATTTTATAAATTTCAAATCGATTCGTCCAGTAGATTTTGCAGGATCGTGCGTGACTGTATCGGCCGAGGATCAAAAAACACTCCTCACTCCTCACTGCTCTTTGCCGCTCACTACTGTTCACCCGGTGGCCTGAACATACCGCCCCCTTGCAACTGTCTGTTGCAATTGTCACCCTGGACATAGATAGGATGGGGAACGGCAGCGTCCTGGAGCGCCTAGATTCCACAGGAGCCGGAGACGAACCATCCGAACACGGTGCTTTGGGCTGCGGGAGTACCGCTATGACCGGGCACACAGCCTGGTTGGATAACCTCAGGATAGAGGTTTGCCCCGAACACAACGCACACCGACGCCGGATGATAATTTTGGAGTGGATAATTTTCCACGGACCGACGCCCACACTTCCCGGATGGGAGTGCGGATGAGCAGGTCCTCTTTTAAACGGAAAATGATGTTCCGCCGGAACGATCGGACCTCGATTCGATGACGGCCGTACACGCTTGGTCGATACCAACCTTGGTCACGGTCAGCCCCTGGCTGCGACACCGATCTAGCGAGCGTCGTCTTGGTGGTTGTCGGCCACATGGAGCAGTGTGTGGTGTTTTTTCCCGCCCCGTCGGCATCCATGACGACTCCGGCACGCGTCGGACGAGTGCTCGTGTGCCAAGCAATTGGGGCAGTACTTGTTGGAACAAATGGGGCTAGCCAGACGGCGGGGTCGAAGAGTTTAGCGATATGGGACGGAACCTGCCTCTTGAAGATAGACTCCTTCAATGGTGGGTCCGCTACGGCGAAGAAGAAGACGTCCTCGGCGTCTTGCCAGCGAATTCTCAAGGTTTTCGCAGTGCTCGCGTATTCCAACTCAAGAAAGAATGGCTGCTTGAAGCTCGTGTTTGCCTGGGGTAGACTCGGATTTGTCGATACATCTGCGTGATGTCGGCATTAAAAACGAACTGAAAGAACTTCCAATTTAGTACTTGAAGCGTGATATCGACCTGGAGATTAGGCCCGGTGTGCAAAATATCGTTAAGGCTGACCCCTCGTGTGTGTGAAGATACCGATTTGTTGGATACATTTATTATAGCTTAAATTCTAATAGAAATAATACAAATTATATATACGTATTAGAAAGCCTGCCATGCTTCCTTGTGCCCGCGTTTGAAAAATTAAAATTGCGACTATAATTGGAGAGTTAAACTATCCTATCTCTCAAGTTAGATCGAACTGCACATGGTGTGCGAATTTTATTCTCATCGATTAAGTGGTTTATATATAGTGTATACTAGGCCATATCATATAGCTCCCGACAAACATTGTTTTGCCATATAAATAATTTTCTACTTATTTCTAGTGTACATAAAAAATAGCTAGGCAAAACATTATTTTTAAATTATTATAATTTATCCCTTAAAACAATATCAATCTCTTAATGCTAGAGCGTGAACAATATTTTTTGGTTAGTCCTTTAGCTAACACTGGAAGTTTACCCACTCGAGAGCATGCCACGTATAATTGTCCGTATGAAAAACATCGTGTTATCAAACAACCAACGGATGCATTGAATCTACGAAAGCTCCCCAGATGGTGTTTTATCAGGATTAATAACGATAGTGTAATTATCACTTTGTAATTGGTGCATACGTGATTTGAATATTTTCAACAACTCGTTGTGCTCGTTCTAAAGAGGATATAGCTCGCTGACGATGCGCCTGGCATTAAGTAAATCAAGGTTTTAATATAATCAAAACGTTCACGCGATTGGCAAGTGCTCTTCCTCGCCGCCCCTAAAGTAGATTTGTAAGAATTTATGTGGTTCGTTTGGCATTAAAAGAAGTTTTGGCAAGATATTTTTTTTCTTCCCAGTATCCCATTACGTCCATACTGAGATCCACAGGCTATCTCTGCCATTGCCATTCATTAATTGAAACACAACTGTAACATGTTTACTCCAATCTCTTGGTTTATTCTCAAGCTAAAAACGGTAAACATTTGGAATTGGAAATTTTAAAATTTTTTTAGATTGGATGTGTATTTTTGCAAAAAAACTATTAATAATTCAAATTGAGTCAGCAATGATTTTTATTTTTTTTTCTCAAAAATAAAAATCATTAAATGATTTTTATAATTTTTTTTTTATATAAATCACAAATGATTTTTATTTTATTTTTTTTTTCAAAAATAAGAGTTATGGGTTGAGGGAAAAACAAAAATCAAAAATAAAAGTTATTTTCGAGTTTTAATTAAAAAAATCAAAAATAAGAGTTATTTTTGAGTTAAATGGAAAAAGTTTCAAAATAATTATTATTATTGATTTGTTTAGATTTATCTTATAACAGTTACGGTCCCTGGTCGTAACAGATCACTAGATCTGGTATTTGTGTTGGATTCTGCCAACTGCGATGTTTCCAGGACTGATCCCTTAGTTATCCCCGAAGACAACTTTCATCCAACTCTGGATGTAACCATTGACCTTCCTTTTGGTGTTATGTCTCGACATAATAACTCGGGATGCCTCCAACCCGATGTTTTTGCACGACAAACTTTACTAAACTTAAAAACTCTTGTTAACTAATGATTGGACATATCGGTATACTTGCACGGATATGTATTCTGCCATTTCTGTCTTCTATAAAACTCTTGAGTCGTTCTTTGATGTTTGTGTCCCGCGTGTAACTCTAGGATGGTCTGATAGACCTCCTTGGTTCTCACGTGAGTTATGTAACTTGAAGAACGTAAAATCGATTTGTTATAAAAGATTTAAAAAATCCGGTTAAGCATCGGATGTTTCCCTATATGTAGTTCCTCGATCAAATTTTATGGTGCTGAATTCACATTGCTATAAGGATTATCTTCAGCGATGTAAACTTAGGTTTTCCCGCGATCCTAAGCAATTTTATAAATTTGTCAATCTTCAACGTAAGACATCGGTGCACCCGTCTTACTTGGCTTTCGAAAACAATAAAGCTGACAATGATCAGGCGATTGCCGACATGTTTGCAGATTTTTTCAAAACAACTTATTCCTCTTCGATTTATCAAGCAAGTCCTCCTTATCCTCATCACTTGCAATCGTCTAATTGCATTTTAGACCCTGTGATTGATGAAAGTTCGGTTCTTAGCGTGCTCAGTTCCGTCAAACCAATATATGCACCTGGCCCTGATGGAATACTGGGCTGCGTATGAAGGTTTTGCGCGGAGGCCCTATGTAAGCCAATATTTAAGTTGTTTACACTGTCCGTCACATCTTTCGACTTCCCGCCTATCTGGAAGGAATCATATATTATTCCTCTTCATAAAAAGGGGAAGAAGACCGAAGTCTCCAATTATAGGGGTATTTCTAAATTGTCCGCCATACACAAAGCATTTGAGAAAATAATAACATCTCAATTGCAGCATTTTTGTAGCTCAATCATTACGTCATCCCAACATGGGTATAAAAGAATGGTTAGTTATTCTCGAAATGCAAAGGGTATCGGTTGTATGACGCCGAAACCAGGCAAGTTGGTGAGGAGTGAGAGGTTTTGTTCGACGATCGTTTCGGCAATGGCGATTCGAATGATATTATCATTCAAAGTCAAATTTGATTTTCGATACATGAAAGATCAGGATTTAAGACCTGATGATGCAGCAGATCACTTGAGCAGTATAGATGAGTCTGTGGTCGAACAACGTGTTAACCCGGCAGGCCGAAGCTGATTCGAATTAGAAGGCCTGGCAGACAAAAAAATTAGTTCAACATTTTAAGCGCATTGATAACAACTGAGGTGATCATACCAGAGACCTATGACGTGGCGCTTATTAGTCCGTTTGCTTCGCATTGGCGTGGACTAAGCAAAAAGAGTATGACTCCTTGAAGCCAACTCACACTTGGCAGCTTAGTACGCTACCGGAAAGGTATGAACCTGTTGGCTGCAAGTGGGTCTACAGTGTAAAGCGTTATGCGAAGGGAGAAGTCGAGCGTTTTAAGGCCAGACTAGTAGCAAAAGGATGTTCACGCTATGGAGTGAACTACAATGAAACATACTCGCCTGGAAGAGTGTTCGTTTCATCTGGCCCTAGCAGCGCATTTAAAATTGTATCTACACCAGATGAATGTATGCGCTGCTTACTTAAACAGTGCGATACCGTATACATGAAGCAGCCCGAACGATACGCAACTGAAGACAAAAGCAAGGTACTTCTGTTGAAAAAGGCGTTATATGGACTCAAACAGACTGGACGGGAGTGAAACTACAAACTCGATAGTGTTTGCAAGCTAATGGTTTTATACCTTGCAACAATAAACCATGTCTATACAAACACCAATCCTTGTCTATGTAGACGAACTTGTTATAGGATGCCAGGAAAAATCGGATGTTGACAGGGGATTAAAATTTGAAATTTTTTTTCGGGGTTTTTTATTACCCGGGAAAAATAAAGTATGAAAACCATCAGGATCGGACCACTATATCATATAGCTCTAAAAGAACTAGTAGAAACATTTTTATTAAAATCGGAGTATGCTATGAAATTTACATATGTGATAATATTGGATATAAAAGCCCAGATCCCAAAATTTGAAGTTGCAGAAAACAAATTTTGACCATGTAAAATTATTATTACCAAGGACTGCTATGCCGAAGTTTATATATTTAAAGTTTAAGTTGATATTTAAAGTATAAGATAAATTTGTGGACATACTTGCATTGAGGAAGGGTGTTGAAATAATTCTCTCTCAACTCAATGCATGCATGGTCACACATATATGATCGTATATACCAGAGCCCGGCACTCATATCCCCCGGGGGACGAACACGTTCGGCACCTCGTATGCATGTAACCGAACGGCTGCCGAAGTCCTCACACAGAGCATGAGGGTTGATTTAGTTGCCCTCAGCATTTCGATGTAAGCACATCTATGTCGCTTTGCTCGATCGCTACACATGAAAAAATTAATGCCTTCATTCTTTTTATGTAACTGGCAACTTTTGCAAAAATATTATAATATAATCATATTATGCAAATATTCCACTTACATCATCGAATCTTCGAGCATCGGCCGAAGTAGGTAAAAAGGTTTCTTGCAGTCCACTTTTTAGTCGTAATTGACCCTTCAATTTGTATGAAAGGGTTTTCTATCGCATTACTAATTTTTATGCTTTCATCAAATGCAATTTGCGCAGTGTAAAGCAACTTACGCACACAAGCAAGCGCACACATACTACTACATCTTTTCAGCGCTCTCTTTGTGTCGGGCCCTGGGTATATACATAAGTAACTTTGTATACTCTCTCGCGAGTTGCGTAAAAGAGAGCAATGACTCGATGATAGACAGAAAGAAGTTAGTCGCGAATAAACTGCAGAAGCAACCACACGCATTCTGTTTTTATACCCTTGCAAAACGGGTATGTTTATTTTGGTCAGAAGTGTGCAACGTTTAGAAGGAAGCATTTCCAACCATATAAAGTAAATATATTCTTGATCAGCATGACGAGACGAGTTCATATAGCCATGCCCGTCCGTCAGTCCGCCCGCCCGACCGTCTGTCAGTCCGTCTGGATCAACGCAAACTCCTTCTAGACCGTTAGAGCTACAGAGTTGAAATTTAACAAGTAGGTTTGTATATACTGCAGGGGTTGTATTCCTCGGATTCAGCCAGATCGGACCACTATATCATATAGCTCCCATACAAACAGCAAAGTCACGAACAGTGACTTTTCTCAATAACTTCATTGTTTTTGGAGCTATTGTCGTGAATTTAATTTTTATGAATTTATTACACTAACAAACGACTGTGCCAAATTTGATCAAGATCGGGTGACTATATCATATAGCTCCCATAGGACCGATCGGTCGAAAAGAGTGACTTTGGTCAATAACTTCGTTACTTTTAAAGCAATTGCCATAAACATTTATATTTCTCAGTTTAGCATAACTATTAATGGCTGTGCAAAATTTGATCAAAATCCGGTGACTATATCATATAGCTCCCATAGGAACGATCTTTCGAAAACAGTGACTTTTGTCAATAGCTTCGTTACTTTTGACGCGATTACTTTCAAATTAAACATTTGTTAGTTTAATATATCTTTTAATGACTGTGCCAAATTTGATAAGGATCAAGTAACTATATCATATAGCTCCCATAGGAACGAACGGTGTAAAACACTGACTTTAATCAATATCGTCGTTATTTGCTATGCTAAGATTGTAGGCCGTTCTTTCGGAAACATTAGCCTTTTTAGATAAAACCTTCTTCCACTTTGATGGCTATAGGTAAGGAAAGAGTTGCCAAAAAAGTTGCATGGGTATAAAAACTTTGACGCGGTCGAAGTTGGTCCCGTCCTTCTGGTTATTATTACAATATACCCCGACAAATATAAGACTTAATTATAAGGTAGATACAGACATCTCCGCGCATTTATACAGGCATTTATTAGGGACAATTCAGTTTGTAGCTCCACGTCACAGTGTGCGGACGTGTAAAAATAAGTAGGTGTTTTTTGTTGTTAAATTAATGTTAAAGATAATCACAATTAAATGATTTTATAATTGCCCTGAAGGCGACCACCGATGGGTGGTCGAAATATATCGTAGAAGAAAATAACTGTTTTTATTTTTGTTTTTATTCATCATCCCAACAATTTGACCTCGAACCGGCAAAATCTTTTTTTAAAATCTTTTAAAATATTTTCCTTAATATAATTTATTGGTGTTCACGCCACCGGGTGAACAGCAGTGAGCGGCGAAGAGCAGTGAAGAGTGAGGAGGGTTTTTTGATCCTCGGCATCTACGGTCACACCAGGAGGGGTGACTGGGTTTTTTCCAATGGGCATCGCCATTATTCCGAATCGAGATTTTCACCCGAACACCCGTTCATCTCCTTTAGCTTTTATTTTGCGATTTGTCACTTTTTAAAACCGAACCATTTCGTGTGTGTGTCGGTATACCTTGTGAATTAAATAAATCAAACATAGAATTAAAACGAAGTTTTTCGCGCGTTTTAATCATTCTACTCACGTACGAGACCCTGAAGATATTGGCACCCGCCAACCACTTGATACTATATCGGGTCCTTCCGCCCCGCCACAAACATTGGTCCTTCGAGCCGGATATCCTTCCGCTCCTCCAGCTTGCATAGGCGGAATTCCTGATAAGTACAAAATTTCATTATTCGTTTCATTTACCCCTACATACTAATAAAAGTGTGAGGTTTTCCCGCTTCTCCATAGCGACCTACACACTTTTACATATTGTATGTACATACCTGACCTGTTCCAAGGGTCCATGGTAGTTCCTAATCCTTAGCGTGTTTGTCCAACGTTCTCGTTTTCCATTACATTTCCATTTTTTTATTTATATTTTTCCCCGCACTTGTCGAAATCCACCTCTTTTACATATGCATTCACATGTACATGTAATTTCCACAGCTGTTTGCCAAGTCCGCGTAAAGGGTTAAAAAACAAAAAAAATATTAAAGTGTTATAAAAAATAGAAAAAAAATAATAATCCAAGTGTTCACCGCGTTTTCTTATGTGTTGAAATAATTATTTTTTAATGCCAAACTAATTTCCGCACGCGCGTATCTACGTACATACACACATCGTCATCTGTTGATGTACGCGCATATGTACATATCCATGTACATATAATCCTTCACACATTTACCACAACACAAAAGGCCAAAAAATATTGTTTTTTTTAATAGCACTTAACGTATGCACCGCGATTTCTTGCGCGTTCGAATTAGGTGCGAAATTAATTCCCCACGCGCGTCTTTGGAAACCGGTGCACTTGCTTACATATGTACATACATACTTACATAGTCATACATTGCACATATGTACATATCCACAACACATAATCCATTTCGGTGTCGCGCATTGATGTAACACCACCCCACCTCCAATTAAATGACAATTACTTACGTTATTTTTGTTGTGAACAACGCGTGTGCACACATATCTATATACTCACCTGTGTACTTATGCATGTACGTACATACATAGATCAAGCATTTGTCCACATGCATTGATCGTTTGTTTTGTTTGCCTTCGCGCACAACACTCGCGGTGTGTAAAAGCGTTCTTTTGTTATTGGTTTTCTCTTTTTTGCACAATCACAAAAAAAATTATTAACATAATTAAACAACATCAAAATATAAACAACGGCCGACAGCTGTTTTCGGAGTAGTGGTGACACGTGAGTCGAGTCGTGATATCGATAGGCGGCTCAAGCGCGCCAAGTTCAAATCACATTATTTCCGATTCCCTTTTTTCGCCTAATTATATATCCGCCCATATTTATAACTAAATACATATATATTTTTCCAGCACTATCGTGCCCACATTTATATATCCGTCCATATTCATAAATTATATATATATAATTTTCTCCGGCCAGTATTTTGCGCACATATATATACCCGCCCATATTTATAAATAAATACATATATATTTTTTCCAGCACTATCGGGCCCATATTTATATATCCATTCATATTCAAAAATTATAAATATATTTGTTCCGGCCAGCCTTTTGCGCTCATATATATATCCGCCCATATTTATAAATAAATACATATATATTTTTTCCAGCACTATCGGGCCCATATTTATATATCCTTCATATTCAAAAATTATAAATATATTTTTTCCGGCCAGCCTTTTGCGCTCATATATATATCCGCCCATATTTATAAATAAATACATATATATTTTTTCCAGCACTATCGGGCCCATATTTATATATCCATTCATACTCAAAAATTATAAATATATTTTTCCGGCCAGCCTTTTGCGCTCATATATATATCCGCCCATATTTATAAATAAATACATATATATATTTTTTCCAGTACTATCGGGCCCATATTTATATATCCATTCATATTCAAAAATTATAAATATATTTCTTCCGGCCAGCCTCGTGCGCTCATATATATATCCGCCCATATTTATAAATAAATACATATAGATATTTTTTCCAGCACTATCGGCCCATATTTATACATCCGTCCATATTTATAAATTATATATATAATTTTTTCCGGCCAGTATTGTGCGCACATATATATATCCAGATCCAGATTTATACAAAAACGTATTTTCTTTTATCCTATACATCTTTATTTATATATTTCCTCCGTGTTTTGGTTTATACGTACTCCCAGCGTTACTTACGAATCCATACAAACTTGTTTTGTAATCATTTAGCTTTGTCTACGTGCAAGTTTTGATCCGCACTCGTGGTTCGTATATTGTTCCGCATCTATCCCCATTAAAAGGGCTCCGTTCCGAGCCGCACGCGAGATAATTCTCCCGCAATCCTGCGGTGCACAGTGAGAAAGCTCTTGCGTCCTCATACAGTCCACTTCTCATTTCCTCAAATTTTCCTCATTTCTTCATTTTCTCAAAACCCACAAACTCGGTGTTCGACGGTAAGGTCGTCCCCTGAGTATGTCCACGGAGCCGTCCAAGACTGCGCCGAAGTCTAACGGTCTTTCGTCTCCCTCTTCAACTCCGGAGAAGGTTCGGCCTCCGATAACTCCGGCGACCGTGAAGCGTACGGATATTTCGCGCAAGTTCTCGTCTGTTCGCAGCCGCAGCGAATCCCCAAGATCCCGTCCGTCTTCGTCCAGCCTCCCTCAGGGTCGCAGATTCTCGGTTAAAGACTCGAGTGAACACAAAGGTCGTTCCAAGCTTTCAACCCAGACCCAGATCCCGCACGTTGTTGTGACGCACTGTTCTGACGCTCCCGTCACCCGATCCGTATCACAACAGCGCAGAGAACACTCCAGAATGTCCCTCTACGATTTCATTCTGGCGTGCGACGCATTGACTCTGTTCGAAGCTCGGGAGAGTGAAGCTCTAACTTCTGAAGTGCCCTTGTTTTCCATTAAAATGCACTTAGAGCAGCTCAAATCGCTGTGGTCAACTGTCGAGATGGAACACTCCCGTTGTCACAAGGCCTTGACAGTCCAAACCGACGAGGAAAGCTTGGCAAACATAAGCCGCATCAAGGCGAAGCACGAATACGCTTATGCGGCGTATGTGCGGTGCGGGACGTTGTTTGGAGAACGCATCGAACAGCTCTCGGCACAGATGACGAGTCTTATGCGTCAGCCCACCGCTCCGTCGAGGCCGGCGGGGCATAGAGTTCCTCCGTGTGAGGTGGAGACATTTGATGGCGACAGCCTAGCATGGCCCACATTCCGCGATTTGTTCGCTGCCATTTATATCGCCAACCCGTACTTGTCACAAGTGGAGAAGCTCTATCACCTGAACACCAAGACGCGAGGGAAGCGAGAACCATCGTAGCTAAGTCCCCCCTGACGAATGAGGGTTTCCAGGCCGCGTGGGAGAACCTCACCGCACGGTACGAAAATAGCCGTCTGCTTGTCATGACTCAAGCCAGACAACTCCTTCAGATTCCCGCGGTGGCACAAGAGTCGGGCAAATCCTTGCGAGAGGTGCAGACTGCGTTTCAAGGGGGTCTTACCGCGCTTGAGCGTTCGGGTGTTAGTACGGAGAATTGGGATGTCTTACTTATCGCCATCTGCACTAGCAAATTGCCGAAGGCCACAATCCTCCTGTGGGAGCAATCAGTGCCAAATAAGACTGTCGTCTCAAATTGGTCCGATTTGAACCAATTTCTTACCGATCGGTATCGTGTCCTGGATGCCACCGAAGAACATAAGTCGGGCCCAAGTGTGCAAGCCATCCCCTTTGGCCCCCGCAAATCCTCTGCAACGATGAAGTCCAAGCGTTCCCGCGAAAGCCCAGCTCAAACCGGCTTCTTGTAAGCTGTGCCATCGGGAGAATCACCCTATACGGCTCTGCCCTAGTTTTCTTGATATGCCTGTTCACAGGCGGCTGGAAACCATTAGACAGCAGGGACTTTGTCTGAACTGTTTTGCCCGCGGTCATCAAGTGAAGGGCTGCTCCAGTGCGCATAATTGCCATACCTGCAAGGAACGTCATCATACGCTGTTGCATCCTAGTGATGTGTCCGTGTCCTCGCCGTCCGCTGCGCAAGTCCCACCATCCAGCGCCACAGAGGGTCCGTCCACGAGCAACCAGCTCACAAATGCTCAAAGTTATTTTGCATCTACCCCAGGCAGAGGCCTTTTAGCACTGCGATTGTCACTCTGCACCATCGTGGTGTGGATCACCATATTCGGGCGTTGATCGACTCTGGGGCCGATTCAACTTTTCTCTCCGAGCGTGTCTTCAGCATGGTCCAGCCCCCCTTCTACACAGTAGACGCTGCGGTTACTGGCATGGGCCAGAGTGATGGAGGCTGCGCCGACAAGGTGTGTCTGCTAATGCTGTCTCCCCCGTGTGACAGACTGAACAAGATCGAGGTCTCCGCCCTGGTCGTATCCAAATTGTCAGGGGCAATTCCAACAGCTCCATTCCTTAATACGGTTCCGACGCAGTGCCTCGATCGCCCCCTGGCTGACCCGTACTACAACAAGCCCGCGCCTATTGACATGATTATCGGTGTTGACCTGTTTCCCCATGTTCACGCCACCGGGTGAACAGCAGTGAGCGGCGAAGAGCAGTGAAGAGTGAGGAGGGTTTTTTGATCCTCGGCATCTACGGTCACACCAGGAGGGGTGACTGGGTTTTTCTAATGGGCATCGCCATTATTCCGAATCGAGATTTTCACCCGAACACCCGTTCATCTCCTTTATTTTATTTGCGATTAGTCATTTTTCAAACCGAACCATTTCGTGTGTGTGTCGGTATACCTTGTGAATTAAATAAATCAACATATAATTAAAACGAAGTTTTTCGCGCGTTTTAATCATTCTACTCACGTACGAGACCCCTGAAGATATTGGCACCCGCAACCACTTGATACTATATCGGGTCCTTCCGCCCCGCCACAAACATTGGTCCTTCGAGCCGGATATCCTTCCGCTCCTCCAGCTTGCATCGGCGGAATTCCTGATAAGTACAAAATTTCATTATTCGTTTCATTTGCCCCTACATACTAATAAAAGTGTGAGGTTTTCCCGCTTCTCCATAGCGACCTACACATTTTACATATTGTATGTACATACCTGACCTGTTCCAAGGGTCCATGGTAGTTCCTAATCCTTAGCGTGTTTGTCCAACGTTCTCGTTTTCCATTACATTTCCATTTCTTATTTATATTTTTCCCCGCACTTGTCCAAATCCACCTCTTTTACATATGCATTCACATGTACATGTAATTTCCACAGCTGTTTGCCAAGTCCGCGTAAAGGGTAAAAAACAAAAAAAATATTAAAGTGTTATAAAAAATAGAAAAAATAATAATCCAAGTGTTCACCGCGTTTTCTTATGTGTTGAAATAATTATTTTAATGCCAAACAATTTCCGCACGCGCGTATCTACGTACATACACACATCGTCATCTGTTGATGTACGCGCATATGTACATATCCATGTACATATAATCCCTTCACACATTTACCACAACACAAAAGGCCAAAAAATATTGTTTTTTTTTTTAATAGCACTTAACGTATGCACCGCGATTTCTTGCGCGTTCGAATTAGGTGCGAAATTAATTCCCCACGCGCGTCTTTGGAAACCGGTGCACTTGCTTACATATGTACATACATACTTACATAGTCATACATTGCACATATGTACATATCCACAACACATAATCCATTTCGGTGTCGCGCATTGATTTAACACCACCCCACCTCCAATTAAATGACAATTACTTACGTTATTTTGTTGTGAACAACGCGTGTGCACACATATCTATATACTCACCTGTGTACTTATGCATGTACGTACATACATAGATCAAGCATTTTCCACATGCATTGATCGTTTGTTTGTTGCCTTCGCGCACAACACTCGCGGTGTGTAAAAGCGTTCTTTTGTTATTGGTTTTCTCTTTTTTGCACAACCACAAAAAAATTATTAACATAATTAAACAACAACATCAAAATATAAACAACGGCCGACAGCTGTTTTCGGAGTAGTGGTGACACGTGAGTCGAGTCGTGATATCGATAGGCGGCTCAAGCGCGCCAAGTTCAAATCACATTATTTCCGATTCCCTTTTTTCGCCTAATTATATATCCGCCCATATTTATAACTAAATACATATATATTTTTCCAGCACTATCGTGCCCACATTTATATATCCGTCCATATTCATAAATTATATATATATAATTTTCTCCGGCCAGTATTTTGCGCACATATATATATCCGCCCATATTTATAAATAAATACATATATATTTTTTCCAGCACTATCGGGCCCATATTTATATATCCATTCATATTCAAAAATTATAAATATATTTTTTCCGGCCAGCCTTTTGCGCTCATATATATATCCGCCCATATTTATAAATAAATACATATATATTTTTTCCAGCACTATCGGCCCATATTTATATATCCTTCATATTCAAAAATTATAAATATATTTTTCCGGCCAGCTTTTGCGCTCATATATATATCCGCCCATATTTATAAATAAATACATATATATTTTTTCCAGCACTATCGGGCCCATATTTATATATCCATTCATATTCAAAAATTATAAATATATTTTTCCGGCCAGCCTTTTGCGCTCATATATATATCCGCCCATATTTATAAATAAATACATATATATTTTTCCAGCACTATCGGGCCCATATTTATATATCCATTCATATTCAAAAATTATAAATATATTTTTCCGGCCAGCCTTTTGCGCTCATATATATATCCGCCCATATTTATAAATAAATACATATATATATTTTTTCCAGCACTATCGGGCCCATATTTATATATCCATTCATATTCAAAAATTATAAATATATTTCTTCCGGCCAGCCTTTTGCGCTCATATATATATCCGCCCATATTTATAAATAAATACATATATATATTTTTTCCAGCACTATCGGGCCCATATTTATACATCCGTCCATATTTATAATTATATATATAATTTTTTCCGGCCAGTATTGTGCGCACATATATATATCCAGATCCAGATTTATACAAAACGTATTTTCTTTATCCTATACATCTTTATTTATATATTTCCTCCGTGTTTTGTTTTATACGTACTCCCAGCGTTACTTACGAATCCATACAAACTTGTTTTGTAATCATTTAGCTTGTCTACGTGCAAGTTTTGATCCGCACTCGTGCGTTCGTATATTGTTCCGCATCTATCCCCATTAAAAGGGCTCCGTTTCCGAGCCGCACGCGAGATAATTCTCCCGCAATCCTGCGGTGCACAGTGAGAAAGCTCTTGCGTCCTCATACAGTCCACTTCTCATTTCCTCAAATTTTCCTCATTTTCTCAAAACCCACAAACTCGGTGTTCGACGGTAAGGTCGTCCCCTGAGTATGTCCACGGAGCCGTCCAAGACTGCGCCGAAGTCTAACGGTCTTTCGTCTCCCTCTTCAACTCCGGAGAAGGTTCGGCCTCCGATAACTCCGGCGACCGTGAAGCGTACGGATATTTCGCGCAAGTTCTCGTCTGTTCGCAGCCGCAGCGAATCCCCAAGATCCGTCCGTCTTCGTCCAGCCTCCCTCAGGGTCGCAGATTCTCGGTTAAGACTCGAGTGAACACAAAGGTCGTTCCAAGCTTTCAACCCAGACCCAGATCCCGCACGTTGTTGTGACGCACTGTTCTGACGCTCCCGTCACCCGATCCGTATCACAACAGCGCAGAGAACACTCCAGAATGTCCTCTCCGATTTCATTCTGGCGTGCGACGCATTGACTCTGTTCGAAGCTCGGGAGAGTGAAGCTCTAACTTCTGAAGTGCCCTTGTTTTCCCTTAAAATGCACTTAGAGCAGCTCAAATCGCTGTGGTCAACTGTCGAGATGGAACACTCCCGTTGTCACAAGGCCTTGACAGTCCAAACCGACGAGGAAAGCTTGGCAAACA
This sequence comes from Drosophila willistoni, assembly GCF_018902025.1. NCBI lineage: Eukaryota > Metazoa > Arthropoda > Insecta > Diptera > Drosophilidae > Drosophila > Drosophila willistoni. The sequence goes on along the minus strand of NW_025814639.1, from coordinate 9,152 downwards.
TAAGCCGCATCAAGGCGAAGCACGAATACGCTTATGCGGCGTATGTGCGATGCGGGACGTTGTTTGGAGAACGCATCGAACAGCTCTCGGCACAGATGACGAGTCTTATGCGTCAGCCACCGCTCCGTCGAGGCCGCGGGGCATAGAGTTCCTCCGTGTGAGGTGGAGACATTTGATGGCGACAGCCTAGCATGGCCCACATTCCGCGATTTGTTCGCCGCCATTTATATCGCCAACCCGTACTTGTCACAAGTGGAGAAGCTCTATCACCTGAACACCAAGACGCGAGGGGAAGCGAGAACCATCGTAGCTAAGTCCCCCCTGACGAATGAGGGTTTCCAGGCCGCGTGGGAGAACCTCACCGCACGGTACGAAAATAGCCGTCTGCTTGTCATGACTCAAGCCAGACAACTCCTTCAGATTCCCGCGGTGGCACAAGAGTCGGGCAAATCCTTGCGAGAGCTGCAGACTGCGTTTCAAGGGGTCTTACCGCGCTTGAGCGTTCGGGTGTTAGTACGGAGAATTGGGATGTCTTACTTATCGCCATCTGCACTAGCAAATTGCCGAAGGCCACAATCCTCCTGTGGGAGCAATCAGTGCCAAATAAGACTGTCGTCTCAAATTGGTCCGATTTGAACCAATTTCTTACCGATCGGTATCGTGTCCTGGATGCCACCGAAGAACATAAGTCGGGCCCAAGTGTGCAAGCCATCCCCTTTGGCCCCCGCAAATCCTCTGCAACGATGAAGGTCCAAGCGTTCCCCGCGAAAGCCCAGCTCAAACCGGCTTCTTGTAAGCTGTGCCATCGGAGAATCACCCTATACGGCTCTGCCCTAGTTTTCTTGATATGCCTGTTCACAGGCGGCTGGAAACCATTAGACAGCAGGGACTTTGTCTGAACTGTTTTGCCCGCGGTCATCAAGTGAAGGGCTGCTCCAGTGCGCATAATTGCCATACCTGCAAGGAACGTCATCATACGCTGTTGCATCCTAGTGATGTGTCCGTGTCCTCGCCGTCCGCTGCGCAAGTCCCACCATCCAGCGCCACAGAGGGTCCGTCCACGAGCAACCAGCTCACAAATGCTCAAAGTTATTTTGCATCTACCCCAGGCAGAGGCCTTTTAGGCACTGCGATTGTCACTCTGCACCATCGTGGTGTGGATCACCATATTCGGGCGTTGATCGACTCTGGGGCCGATTCAACTTTTCTCTCCGAGCGTGTCTTCAGCATGGTCCAGCCCCCCTTCTACCCAGTAGACGCTGCGGTTACTGGCATGGGCCAGAGTGATGGAGGCTGCGCCGACAAGGTGTGTCTGCTAATGCTGTCTCCCCCGTGTGACAGACTGAACAAGATCGAGGTCTCCGCCCTGGTCGTATCCAAATTGTCAGGGGCCATTCCAACAGCTCCATTCCTTAATACGGTTCCGACGCAGTGCCTCGATCGCCCCCTGGCTGACCCGTACTACAACAAGCCGCGCCTATTGACATGATTATCGGTGTTGACCTGTTTCCCCACATCCTCGGAGAACGGATCAAAAAGGATATTGGTGAGTTCGTCGGCTAGAAACCATCTTTGGATGGGTTCTGTGTGGAGCTATCATGCCTGACCCTCCGGTGTCTCGATCAGTTTTCGCGGCACAGACGCGAGTTAGGCCAGAAGCAAAACTTGATGTACTCCTCACCAAGTTTTGGGAGGTGGAAGACCTTCCCGCAAAACCGGAAAAGGAGGATGACGTATTCTGCGAGCGGAACTTCCAGGAGACCACCCAAAGAGGAAAGGACGGTCGATATGTTGTGTCCCTACCCTTCAAAGGTCCGAATAGCGTTGACTTGGGCCACTCAAGACCGATCGCGCTGGCTCAATTCCTGCGGAATGAAGCACGCCTTCTCAAGGATCCCGTCCTAAAAACGCAGTACGATGCCATTATTCAAGAGTACGAGGAATTGGGTCACATGATTCGGGTGACGCCGCCTCAAGTGGGAAAAACTTCTATCTCCCCCATCACGCGGTGTTTAAGCCCGATAGCACCACCACTAAGGTACGCGTGGTATTTAACGCGTCGAGCCCCTCCACACAAGGCGTCAGCCTCAACGATGTCTTGCACACCGGCCCCACTCTTCAGGCCGACCTCACGCTTCAGGTACTGAAATGGCGGTTCTTTCAATTCGTTTTCAACGCCGACATAACGCAGATGTATCGACAAATCCGAGTCGACCCCAGGCATACCCCCTTTCAGCGAATCCTCTACCGAAACCGCTGCGGCAATATTCAGGATTATGAGTTACAAACTGTCACGTTTGGGGTTAACTGCGCGCCATTCTTGGCGATCCGAGTCCTTTTACAACTGGCACAAGACGTGCAAGCGATGTATCCTCAGGCGAGCGAAATCCTTCGGAACTACATGTATGTTGATGATGTCCTTGCCGGCGCTCACACTGAAGCCGACGCCCGTCTCGCCATACGAGAGCTTCAAGCGACCCTCCAATCTGCGGGCTTCCCGCTTCGGAAGTGGACTTCCAATAAGAAGGAAGTACTTCAAGCCATTCCGAGAGAGCACCTGCTGCGAGAGGACTTTCTCGAGCTGGAAGACGCGAGCACTGCAAAAACCTTGGGCATCCGCTGGCAAGCTGCCGAAGACGTCTTCTTCTTCACCGTAGCGGACCCCCCCTTGAAGGAGTCGATCACCAAGAGGCAGGTTCTGTCCCATATCGCTAAACTCTTTGACCCCGCTGGTTGGCTAGCCCCATTTGTCATCCGAGCGAAGATATTCATGCAACAAATCTGGCTTACCGAACTGGGCTGGGATGATGTTCTGCCGCCTCTCCTGCTGCAGCAATGGCACGAATTCCTGCAGGATTACCCAGGCCTCAGTCGACTCCGCATTCCCCGTTGGCTAAACACCAGCGATAAGCTCTCGTGGGAGCTTCATGGCTTCTGTGACGCGTCACAGAAAGCGTATGGAGCAGCCCTATATGTGCGGGTTCGGTGCGGCGATCAAGTAGACGTCCATTTATTAACGGCTAAGACCCGTGTAGCTCCAGTCAAAACAGTCTCGCTGCCTCGGCTGGAGTTGTGCGGAGCGGTTTTGCTAGCCGATCTCTGGGCGTCGATCGTTCCTGAACTCCCAATCCCACCTGCAACCTCCCAGTTTTGGACCGACTCTACCATCGTGTTGGCTTGGCTCAATAAACCCCCGTGCAGTTGGTCCACCTTCGTGGCCAATCGGGTATCCAGCATCTCCAAAAGCACCAGTGGCCAAAGCTGGTCACATGTGCGCTCCGAGGACAACCCCGCTGATCTGGCGAGCCGTGGGGTCTCCGCGGCCGAGTTATCGGCCAGCAGACTCTGGTGGCATGGGCCGGACTGGCTCCAGCGAGCCCCCGAGTATTGGCCAACTCCCCATAACGAACTCCCAGACACCCAGCTGGAGCAACGAGTCCAGTGCCACACCACCGCGACCACCCTACTCGAGGACGTCAGCGAACGTTTCTCGGATTATGGTAGGGCATTACGAGTCATCGCGTACATCCTACGCTTCGCCACCAAAAGGATTTCGACGCCTTCCACGGTTCACCTCACCAATGACGAACTTCTCTCCGCCGAGCGCGCCTTGATTCGGACCTCTCAGCGTCGGGAATACCTCGCGGAGATACGGGCCCTGGGGGAAGGGCGACCCCTGCCATCATCCAGCACGCTACTCAATCTGAATCCATTTCTCGACCAGCATGGGTTACTCCGCTCCTGCGGACGACTCCGGGCCGCGAGTCCCTCCGATATGATGAACGTCACCCTATTCTCCTCCCCTATAGTACTCATTTCACTCGCCTGCTTGTCGAATTCGCCCACCGCATCACGTTGCATGGCGGCAATCAACTGATGGTGCGGTATCTGCGCACCAAATTCTGGATCCCACGGATCAAGAACATGGTGAAGTCCCACCTCAAGGGGTGCAAAGTCTGCATCGTTCATCGTCGACGACTACAGACCCAGATGATGGGTGATCTCCCTCGAGAACGGATCACGTACTCCAGGCCCTTCACCCACACGGGCATTGATTTCGCAGGGCCGTTCGAGATCAAAAATTACACCGGGCGTGCGTGTCTCATAACTAAGGGTTATGTCTGCGTCTTGTGTGTTTCAGCACGAAGGCAATCCATCTCGAGGCTACCTCCGACCTCACCACTGAAAGATTTCTTGCAGCCTTCTCTCGGTTTGTCGCACGGAGACAATGCCCACAGCGCATTTACTCCGACAATGGCAAAACCTTCGTAGGGGCCTCAAAGGCGCTCGAACAAGATTTCCTGAACGCCACCAAGCTTGATATAATGAAGGCATTTCCCCAGCACATTTTATCCTGGCAGTTCATTCCGCCAAGCGCGCCCCATATGGGAGGACTGTGGGAAGCAGGGGTCAAAAGTTTTAAGACCCTGTTTTACAAGTCCTCGTCCACTGTCAAATACACCTTCGAGGAACTTTCCACTCTCCTGTGTAGGATCGAAGCGTGCCTAAACTCCAGGCCAATCTCTCCCATGAGCGAGGATCCAGAGGACCTGCTGGCCCTAAGCCCGGGACATTTCCTGATTGGAGGACCGCTCTTATCCATTGCGGAACCGGAAATTCTGGTCGAGCCTATGTCACTGATCAACCGATGGCAGCGACTGAAGGCAATCCAGCAGGCTTTCTGCCGCCGCTGGAAGAGTGAGTACCTCAAGGAGCTTCACAAACGGAACAAGTGGAATCACCGACTCGCAGCATCCAGACCGGCGACCTCGTGATCGTGTCCGAAGATCATCTCCCCTCCAACGAGTGGCGCTTAGGGCGAATTGAGCGCACTCTGCCCGGGGCTGACGGTCTCGTCGAGTGGCTGATGTCACCACCGCGCGTGGTCTATCCGAAGACCCGTAGCGAAGCTTATTCTGTTGCAAGACAGCAGGAGTCCTGAGCCTAAAACCTATCGTGACTCCCAATCCCTCTATGTTCCCTCCGAATGTCCTCGTCTCCGTGCATGTTGTTCGTTCCCGCGCATAGACTAATCCACTCCCCCCTACGTAATTTCTTTCGTTACAGTTCGTTCAGCTCCCCCTTCATAGCGACATGGCCCCCACACGTCTGCCGCACCACCGCAGCAAACGAGCTGCTCCGCAGGGCACGAACGTGTACCGATGCCGGGTCTGTCGGGGGGTTCATGCACTCCGGCAGTGTCAGCGCTTCCTGAACCTCCGAGGGGAAAAGCGGCTCCGGGCGGTGCTGATCAACAAGTATTGTCCCAATTGCTTGGCACACGAGCATTCATCCGACGCGTGCCGGACTCGCCATGGTTGCCGACGATGCGGGCAAAGGCACCATACCCTGCTCCACATGGCCGACCAACGCCGAGACAACGTGCCTCCGCCCGGCGCGCAGCCAATCACCCCCCTCCGGGCGTGCTGCACCCCCGCTACAACCCTGTTCCCGATCATCGTCCGACCGCTCCGCTTCCCCAGAAGGCGCACCCGAAATCTCTCTATCCTCCCTGCTCCACGCCAGGACGACGACTGTCCTGCCAACCGCAGTTCTCCGGTTGGGCAATGGCTCGAAATCCTTCGAGACCCGCGTCCTTCTCGATGCGTGTGCGGCTGAGAGCCGCATCAATCGCTCCTTTGCCCGGTCCCTGGGGTTAGCTGTGACCAAGGTCGGGGTCGACCAAGCCTGTACGGCCGTCCTCGAGTCGAGGTCCGACGAGACGTTCCGACGGAACGTTATATTCCGGGTCGAAGAGGACTTGCTCATCCGCACTCCCATCCGGGAAGTGGCGGCGCCGGTTCGGGAGAAATTCGCCACCCTGATCCTGGCCGACCCCTATTTCTATCGGCCGGCGTCGGTGTCCGTGGTACTCGGGGCAGACCTCTATCCTGAGGTCATCCAACCAGGCTGTGTGCCCGGTCATAGCGGTACTCCCGCAGCCCAGAGCACCGTGTTCGGATGGGTCGTCTCCGGCTCCTGTGGGATCTAGGCGCTCCAGAACGTTGCCGTCCCCCATCCTTTATATGTCCAGGGTGGCAATTGCACATGTTGCAAGGGGGGCGGTATGTTCACGCCACCGGGTGAACAGCAGTGAGCGGCGAAGAGCAGTGAAGAGTGAGGAGGGTTTTTTGATCCTCGGCATCTACGGTCACACCAGGAGGGGTGACTGGGTTTTTTCCAATGGGCATCGCCATTATTCGAATCGAGATTTTCACCCGAACACCCGTTCATCTCCTTTATTTTATTTTGCGATTTGTCACTTTTTAAACCGAACCATTTCGTGTGTGTGTCGGTATACCTTGTGAATTAAATAAATCAAACATAATTAAACGAAGTTTTTCGCGCGTTTTAATCATTCTACTCACGTACGAGACCCTGAAGATATTGGCACCCGCCAACCACTTGATACTATATCGGGTCCTTCCGCCCCGCCACAAACACCCCCACATCCTCGGGCGAACGGAATCAAAAAAGGATATTGGTGAGTTCGTCGGGCTAGAAACCATCTTTGGATGGGTTCTGGTGGAGCTAATTCATGCCTGACCCTCCGGTGTCTCGATCAGTTTTCGCGGCACAGACGCGAGTTAGGCCAGAGCAAAACTTGATGTACTCCTCACCAAGTTTTGGGAGGTGGAAGACCTTCCCGCAAAACCGGGAAAAGGAGGATGACGTATTCTGCGAGCGGAACTTCCAGGAGACCACCCAAAGAGGAAAGGACGGTCGATATGTGTGCCCTACCCTTCAAAGGTCCGAATAGCGTTGACTTGGGCCACTCAAGACCGATCGCGCTGGCTCAATTCCTGCGGAATGAAGCACGCCTTCTTAAGGATCCCGTCCTAAAAACGCAGTACGATGCCATTATTCAAGAGTACGAGGAATTGGGTCACATGATTCGGGTGACGCCCTCAAGGTGGGAAAAACTTCTATCTTCCCCATCACGCGGTGTTTAAGCCCGATAGCACCACCACTAAGGTACGCGTGGTATTTAACGCGTCGAGCCCCTCCACACAAGTCGTCAGCCTCAACGATGTCTTGCACACCGGCCCCACTCTTCAGGCCGACCTCACGCTTCAGGTACTGAAATGGCGGTTCTTTCAATTCGTTTTCAACGCCGACATAACGCAGATGTATCGACAAATCCGAGTCGACCCCAGGCATACCCTCTTTCAGCGAATCCTCTACCGAAACCGCTGCGGCAATATTCAGGATTATGAGTTACAAACTGTCACGTTTGGGGTTAACTGCGCGCCATTCTTGGCGATCCGAGTCCTTTTACAACTGGCACAAGACGTGCAAGCGATGTATCCTCAGGCGAGCGAAATCCTTCGGAACTACATGTATGTTGATGATGTCCTTGCCGGCGCTCACACTGAAGCCGACGCCCGTCTCGCCATACGAGAGCTTCAATCGACCCTCCAATCTGCGGGCTTCCCGCTTCGGAAGTGGACTTCCAATAAGAAGGAAGTACTTCAAGCCATTCCGAGAGAGCACCTGCTGCGAGAGGACTTTCTCGAGCTGGAAAGACGCGAGCACTGCAAAAACCTTGGGCATCCGCTGGCAAGCTGCCGAAGACGTCTTCTTCTTCACCGTAGCGGACCCCCCTTGAAGGAGTCGATCACCAAGAGGCAGGTTCTGTCCCATATCGCTAATCTCTTTGACCCCGCTGGTTGGCTAGCCCCATTTGTCATCCGAGCGAAGATATTCATGCAACAAATCTGGCTTACCGAACTGGGCTGGGATGATGTTCTGCCGCCTCTCCTGTTGCAGCAATGGCACGAATTCCTGCAGGATTACCCAGGCCTCAGTCGACTCCGCATTCCCGTTGGCTAAACACCAGCGATAAGCTCTCGTGGGAGCTTCATGGCTTCTGTGACGCGTCACAGAAAGCGTATGGACAGCCCTATATGTGCGGGTCGGTGCGGCGATCAAGTAGACGTCCATTTATTAACGGCTAAGACCCGTGTAGCTCCAGTCAAAACAGTCTCGCTGCCTCGGCTGGAGTTGTGCGGAGCGGTTTTGCTAGCCGATCTCAGGGCGTCGATCGTTCCTGAACTCCCAATCCCACCTGCAACCTCCCAGTTTTGGACCGACTCTACCATCGTGTTGGCTTGGCTCAATAAAACCCCCGTGCAGTTGGTCCACCTTCGTGGCCAATCGGTATCCAGCATCTCCAAAAGCACCAGTGGCCAAAGCTGGTCACATGTGCGCTCCGAGGACAACCCCGCTGATCTGGCGAGCCGTGGGGTCTCCGCGGCCGAGTTATCGGCCAGCAGACTCTGGTGGCATGGGCCGGACTGGCTCCAGCGAGCCCCCGAGTATTGGCCAACTCCCCATAACGAACTCCCAGACACCCAGCTGGAGCAACGAGTCCAGTGCCACACCACCGCGACCGCCCTACTCGAGGACGTCAGCGAACGTTTCTCGGATTATGGTAGGGCATTACGAGTCATCGCGTACATCCTACGCTTCGCCACCAAAAGGATTTCGACGCCTTCCACGGTTCACCTCACCAATGACGAACTTCTCTCCGCCGAGCGCGCCTTGATTCGGACCTCTCAGCGTCGGGAATACCTCGCGGAGATACGGGCCCTGGGGGAAGGGCGACCCCTGCATCATCCAGCACGCTACTCAATCTGAATCCATTTCTCGATCAGCATGGGTTACTCCGCTCCTGCGGACGACTCCTGGCCGCCGAGTCCCTCCGATATGATGAACGTCACCCTTCTCCTCCCCTATAGTACTCATTTCACTCGCCTGCTTGTCGAATTCGCCCACCGCATCACGTTGCATGGCGGCAATCAAACTGATGGTGCGGTATCTGCGCACCAAATTCTGGATCCCACGGATCAAAGAACATGGTGAAGTCCCACCTCAAGGGGTGCAAAGTCTGCATCGTTCATCGTCGACGACTACAGACCCAGATGATGGGTGATCTCCTCGAGAACGGATCACGTACTCCAGGCCCTTCACCCACACGGGCATTGATTTCGCAGGGCCGTTCGAGATCAAAAATTACACCGGGCGTGCGTGTCTCATAACTAAGGGTTATGTCTGCGTCTTTGTGTGTTTCAGCACGAAGGCAATCCATCTCGAGGCTACCTCCGACCTCACCACTGAAAGATTTCTTGCAGCCTTCTCTCGTTGTCGCA